>NW_019385002.1:379681-397573 GCF_000671375.1 Centruroides sculpturatus | reverse complement strand
TTTACAAACTTTTAAAATTCTTCCATCATTTTTTAATATTAAAAATTTTATTCGTGTACAATTGAAACTGTGATTATCGATTTATTTCTTTAATGAGAGAGCAATTACGGCTTCATTCCCAAATGATCAAGCAATTTCTCTTTTGGCCAATATAAAAATGGTAAAAAATTATCTCAGCAATCTAATTAATGTTGAATTTAAAACTGAAGAATTAAAAATCATTGTTAATTTTATTTGGAAATTTGTTCAAAATAGTAACTTTAAAATGTCATCGTGTATCTAAAAAAAGAAATAAATATTTTTTTGAACTTTAATGTATCATTTTTTATATTTTTTTTAGAGTTGTAAGTACTTTTTGATGGTATTTTAAGTATAGTGTATCATAACAAATTGATTATTTCCAAGAAAACATCGAAGAAAAGTTTTTAATACATCAGATAAAGCTTGAATCTAACCTACTTCGTGAACGAACGCTGATTATCCAATTAACTCATTTTGTGCTGCGTTTATTATTAAAAGCTTAAATTGCTTATAAAGATGAATGAATTTTGATAAGAACCTAACAATTTTAACTGGAATTACTTGATAATTTATTGTGAGATAAATCCACCATTAAGCTACTACTTTGATCTCCAACCATTTAGAATACTCTCAAATAATTATATAAATGTATGAATTACCATATATCTTGGCAGATAAGACGATAGTTGAATCATTAAAAAAAAAGGCCCCCAAAATCTGGGGTTGTCTTATAGNAGAAATAAATATTTTTTTGAACTTTAATGTATCATTTTTTATATTTTTTTAGAGTTGTAAGTACTTTTTGATGGTATTTTAAGTTTAGTGTATCATAACAAATTGATTATTTCCAAGAAAACATCGAAGAAAAGTTTTTAATACATCAGATAAAGCTTCAATCTAACCTACTTCATGAACGAACGCTGATTATCCAATTAACTCATTTTGTGCTGCGTTTATTATTAAAAGCTTAAATTGCTTATAAAGATGGATGAATTCTGATAAGAACCTAATAATTTTAACTGGAATTACTTGATAATTTATTGTGAGATAAATCCACCATTAAGCTACTACTTTGATCTCCAACCATTTAGAATACCCTCAAATAATTGTATAAATGTATGATTATTTGAATTAAAAAGTTTGTAAATAATAATTTAGAAATAAAAACGTTAAGAAATTTAAGGCACGGTTATTATAACTGTAAAGGTTATTTCTCTTCATCATTATAGGATCTTTATACATTGTTCTTCTTAAGAGCTTCAGATATCAAAATTTGAATTGTCATTCAATGATGTGAAAGTTTGATAAAACATTGTTATATAAAAAGAAAGTTATTAAAGATAAAATCAAATTGATGTACGATGCATTCGAAAAATTATATAAAACATAGGCCTATATAATTTCTAAATGAAAGACATATCTTAACGAGCAATTATTTATAGTGACATCGCCGCAATGCCGGATTGCAATTTTTAATCATATTTTAAATTTATTTCATTTAAAATATATGCTCTCCATCTCAAATTAGTACTGTAGTGTCTTGCCTCTATACATCATATTTTTCCATTAGCAATGGAGCCGTGCCGGTCATCTATCTAACTCCTTTTAGGCGAAATATTTGAATAAAAATAAGATAACTTCCGGTTTGATTCGAAAGTTCGTTCATAGACGAAACCAGATATGGAAACCTTAGGGATACCGCCCCTTAGGTTTCCATTTCGTCTCTCATCTACCTAACTCTGTTTTTGGGATTAAGAAAAGACAGGCGGACGACAGCATAAATTTCTAGGTCTACAATTTTTCAAGTAGCATGCCAATAAATATAATCATGTGTTTTACAGAAAAGTCTACAAATATTTTGCCTTGATAACAGCATATATATTACATTACAGAGAGCTGTCGTACGAAATGTAACATCTTCAATACAGTCAAATAATCAAAGGTCATTAATTAGTTATGGATATATACACCAACAACAGATAAACAAAATATTAATATTGATTAACCATTATTAATAACTAGAAATTTTCCGCTAAGAAGACGGACTATTTCTATGAGAAAGTAGAGATTGAAGAATTGAGATTTCAAGAAATCAAAGAAGAGTAGCAAATGTTTCTACAAAGTGCCCGTCGAAGCATATTTAATATGCGATAATACAGTTTAAATAACAGGTTCGTTAGATCGCTACTTCCGATTAGATAATAAAACGTAGTCACTATGGAAAGATTTGTTTTTTAAATTTATTATAGAAGTGACCCGATGAGGCTAACGTTTTTTTAAAGTTTAAATTTTAAATTTAATGAAGTAAGTTTAAAATACACCATTTGCCAAAATATTTAAAAATGCAACTTAAGGGAAATTCCGTCGTCAAGCGTAAACTAAATGAGCGTCGCATTTACGTCGTCACTGCAACGTAAATGCGATACCGATCCGAAATCGATAAAACTATAGCTCTATAGGTAATATTTCCTCAAAATACTTTCCGTCAAACATAAAACGGATATAAGCAAAATTTTATCTGCATTAAACAAAAATTGCAGATGTTATAAGGAATTCATACACGTACACATACGACGGCTTTTATGTCATTAATAATAGTCTATTCTTTTCAGTAGCTATGCTTTGGTCCAGCATAGTACTGTGCAACTGTGTCAACCAGTAAGACATAACAGTGGGAAAAGCAAACTGTGCGAGATGAAGAGAGGAAAGACAAAATAAATATTCAAAAATAAAAAAGAAAACCGTCAAACCCACAACAAATGTTGCGAATCAGCAAAACAGTATTATGAAGAAGACCTAGTAGCTATTCAAAGGACATAATTCGAACCTGAGATCTTGTCAAAATTCATGGAGCTTTATCGCATAACAAACGTAAAAGGTAACAACCGTTACAAAGTCAAGAAGTTATGTAACGGAGAAGTTCTTGATTACTCTCCCGCCTCGGATTTTATGAAACTGAGGAGTCATCAGAAAAGGCCGAATGTGGAGACGAAGGTCCCAATGAGGAATCCTCCCAATCCGAGAGTAGAAAAACCAAAACTGTGTGTTAGAAGAGGTGGGAAAAGAGAGAACGGAGACAGACTAGGATAGTTGTGGTGTACAAAGTGGATGTTATCTTATTCTTCTCATCCTCTGTCTTTCAAAGATATATAACTAATATTACTTTAAAATGATCATAAATTACAATGCAGATACGAGAGCTCCCTGGCCGCTTTCGACGGTCACGAGCAGAAAGCATCTATTTCTTTATTTATTTAATTTTAATTTACAGGCGATATCATTAAGATAATAATTACCATATTTAGTACAGCTCACAATGAAACTAATCCCATTTAAAAATAAATCAACATACTGTATAACAATAACAAATAGATAGAAGTAAATACATTTGAAAAAAAATAAGTGGAATAAAAAGTATAAAATTATAATAAGTAATGTAAAGTACAGTACACTAGGATTTAATTAAATCGTATTTTAGTATAACGTGTTCTCAATATCGTCGAGAAATTTATGAAAACGAATAGAAAAAGGATTTAATCGTGGTATTAAGACAGCAAATAGAGTTTCTAGTGTTTACAGACAGAATTCCTAATTTAATGTAATATGAATAGAGCAATCTATTAAAGTATTTATATGTACACAAATTATCAAAATAGATTATTTTGATAATTTATTATTTGTTTAATTTAATAGATTATTTGTTTAAAAAGGCTAGGAAGATTCTAGCGGATATGCGCAACATCGGGAGAATTAGTAATGGGCAAATAGAATTGTTACGTAGAAAGTATATTAGAAATTTCGGCATTGAATTTTTCAAAAGGAATGAGAAAGTTCACTCAGATTAAGCGCAATCGATTAGACTCTGAATGTTAATGAAGAAAATTACGCAGAAGGTTTTAAGTGGAGATTGCTTGAAAATTGTGCTATATCATTCTGCAAAAAATGATAATTTAATCGAAAATTCTGTAATGTGCAGACTAAAGGCGAGTTTGGGATCAAATTTTATTTCTAGATCTTGAACGTTAGGATAAGTTGGAAGTTCTGACAATACAGTAGGCCCTACTGGGAGATAATCTGACAAGACTATATAATATCTTTGGTTTTCTTAATATTTAGTTAAATATTTAATATTAAGATTAATACAAAATGCTATATGTTATTAAAAGGTATTAATTGCTTGCTTATCTGTCTGAGTTTCTTTTTGTCAACATTACACTTTTCATTTTAATAATACAAAGACGAATTAGGTTCCATTTTTGCAGAATATACTCTGTAAAAAAGGAATTGATTTTTTGATTTTTGAGATAGTTTTTAAATGAATATTGTTAGGTTATGTTTAAATTAGTAAACATGTGTTCGCATATTGTACTGTACAATGTTCTTCATAAAGACTGTCGGGGTAAATCGTGTAAGAACACGATTCCCGTCTTTTTTTAAACTGGTAACGGCCAAGAAAGACCGTTCAGGAGACGACCGTCCCGTTTGAATTGACGGCGCATGCGTCTCAAGTCAGAGACGGTTAGCCATGGATATTACGTCATGCGCGTACCTCCGACAGAGCAGCGACAGGCAATTGGTCGGCGGGGAATTACACCACACGGCATATTTGCATAAGGCTACGGCCCGGTAAACGCTGATTGGTCGTCCAGCCCTCTGTCTACGGCTATATAAGGTTGATGTAGGAAGCGGGAGATTCAAGTTCGACTCGGGACTTCAAGTTCTCATCAAGTTCGGCGTAGATCTTCACGTGTGCATCAAAGTTTGAGTCAAGTCTGGACTACTCTCGCTGTCTGTTCTTCAACTACCGGAAGAAGGTCACTTCTAGCCGACAATTCGTCGCAAGGTGTCTTCTCGACGAACCAAGATCAACATATTGAACTATCTAAACTTTGTTAATGTTTTTGGCACACCGAGTTGGTCGCCAATTGTGAACTACAGACATATGTTTTTAAACTTCACTAAGACGTAAACGTGATACAATATAATATTTGCTATAATTATCTAATTTCATTTTCTGATACTTCTTCACATGTATTATTTACGCTTCTGCAAACACTATTAAATCGCGTGTTTCTGTCGTGTACTTGAAACAGTTACTTATATTTCTTCATACGTTATGACTGCGTGCATTGTTACGAATATAATATAACCGATTGTAAGTCTATTTTATTTTTTTGTAAATAAAAAGAAAACAACACTATCAATTTACAAGTCATTGTTTTTTACAATAAATTAAATAGAATTCACTGTATTTCCGTAATATGTCCAAAATAGGATGTAGATAATTCTGGAAGATCGACCCGAAACGAGATTTAACTCTTAATTTTTTCTAGTCCTGAGAAAAGGCAAATAATCTAGCATTTAGCTCAATTTTATATAGCTTTATCTTTAGACAGATATTGTAAATTTACCGGTAAATAACTGATAATTTTTAACTTTTAATTCCAATTGAAAAAATTAGCGCATTAGTTATTGTTTAGTTTATGAGCACTAAACAATCTTTAGTGCTCTATGGTCAATTGAATTTCCCTCTTTTCTGTTTTGAAAAGAAAATATTTCGTTGCCTGAAAAGTAGAGTATGCAATAAATTTGTTTGCATGAGTAAAACGTGATCATTGCGAGCGCTTACATTCAAATAAATATAAATATTCTATTCTGTCAACTAAAATTTTACTCGACTAAAACTTTGTACTTATTTATTACGGGTTAATAAACAAATTGACAAACTGTTCATTATGGTGGTGTATATAATATATTTTAAAAATTGTAAATAACCTTACTGCAAAGCAATAATTTAAAAGATAAATGGCATTACTTTAACGGTTAAATAAAATATTTGTAGACCTATAAATTCTTACTGTCGTCCGTCTGTTTTTCATTGCTTAATCTTGAGAATGGAGTCAGATAGATGAAAGACAAAACCACGTATAGAAATGTTAGAGGGGAAGGAGGCCCGTATTAACTATATAGAAACGTCTGATGCAAACGTCACGTTATTTCAATTCAAAAATTCCGCTGAAAGATGTTAGATAGATGACCGGCATGACTCTATTGTTAAAGGAAAAGTATGATGTACAGTACAGGGGCAAGCCACTACTAATTTGAGGTGGAGGGAATATATTTTAAATTAAACAAATTAAAAATATGATTAAAAATTATAAAATGCAATATACGATGCACAACGAGCAATTATTTATTGTTACGATGTCACAATAAATAATTGCTCGTTATGCATTGTATATTGCATAAACGGACAGCAAATCCTAAATACAATTATACACAAAAACTTTCATGCATTATAATTTTGTGTTTTATAATAAATTCAGCATTACATATTTTGTTTTGTAGGTCTGTTGAGAGTCGATTTGTTTATGCTTTATAGTAAAGGAGAGCTATTGTATGCTTGTAAATGCCGCATACATTTATAAAATTCATCACAAGTTAATTTCTTTTGATGGTACTAATTGTCGGTTCTACACATTAGATTAGAGCATTAGTTTTATTGGGTTGTAGTCAAAACCTGTAGTATTTGTTTTTCTCTAAGATAATCAGTCACTGAGGCACTGTAATGGAAATAAACGTTATTCCACAATGGAAATGGGACTAATGATATCACCTTTTGTTATGTGTATATTATCTTTGATAAAACTTCGAAATAACTCTGCATTGACGGTACCTTTGATACATCGAAACACGCTAACACCATTAACAGTCAGAATAGCTACTACACTGACGTTGCTATTTCTTTGAGAGGAGCGGTTAACAGTAGAAATCATCGCAAAAATACACGAGAGAAACTAAATTCATCTTCACGTTTCCGTCTTTCCAATCACCAGGGTCTGTTTGTCCCTGGTGATTGGACATGACGGAGATGTGAAGACGAATTTATTAGAGGCTAAGCAAAAAATATGCAAAAATATGTAAAACAGTTTAAAACATTCTCTGGCGATAAGCCAAAAATTAAAAGTAAAATATTGTCTCTATAAGGGAATATTGTTTCTGGTGATTGAACATGACAGAGATGTGAAAACGAATTTAGTTTCTTCAATGCTTTTTTAGTGTGTAAAATGGTGTCAGCCATTTTAATTTAGATTAAGACTTGTTTCATCAGCAAATATCAACTGACAATTAGATATATGTTTATCCATCATGCATATACTTTGCGTTCATTCACAATACGTGGGTCGAACAACTTTGTTAAGACATTCGTTTCAAACGATTTCTTGCTATATTTTTACGTTTTAGCATTTTACATATTGACAATATTTTGTTTACATAACGCTTCTGTTAAATTCCGCTCAAGGTTAAACTATTATCTCCTCGTAAAGTTTTGTCCAATAATGAAAATATCGTTTCCAAATTCTGCGCTTTACGTCTTCTTTTTCTGATATAGTTTTCATTTAGTATGTCATTTACCAGAACACCTTGTTCTTCATAGGTTCGAAAGTATCGTATCGTATTTATATATTCCCATGTTTGCTGCAATGTCTTCTGCCTTTATACTATTCTCATACATCTGAATAATAACGAGCAATTATTTAGTGTCACATCGTCACAATGTCGGGCTGCAATTTTTTTTTATCATATTTTAAATTTATTTAACTTAAATTATATTCTCTCTGCCTCAAATTAGTGGTGACTTGCCCCCTGTACATCATACTTTCCCTTTAACAACAGAGCCGTGCTGGTCATGTATTTAATACCTTTCAGATAAAAATTTTTGCATTAAAATAACGTGACTTCTGGTTTACATATTCAAATATAGTTAAATGGGGCTTCCTGCCCCTAGGAGTTTTGCATCTGATCTCGTATTTCATCTATCTAACTCTTTTCTCGAGATTAAGGAAAGACAGACAGACAGACGAACAACAGTGGGAATTTATAGCCCAATTTGATTTCATCGAAGGTTATCTTTTTTGTCTCCTGTAATCTTATTATTGACGCACTTTCGGAAGGGGACATGCTATGTCTTTGCTTTGACACTAAGAACTCGTTACATTACTGTAAAGTATTGACATTTTAGCAGAGAGGGAACAAAAGAAGCGCGACCTTGTCAATTGGACCCACGTGCGGTCGGGTAATATACCACTTGTAAGGTGCTGACGTGTAAACAGAAGGAAAACAAAGGAAGCGCCGACTTTGTCAATTGGACCCACCTATGGTCAGACGATAGATCATTTGCCATATGGTAAACAACTGAATGTAAACAAGCGACGGACGTGACTATAAGCTTGATTCTCGTCGGATAACAGCGGACCTAGGTTAAAGCTGTTTGAGCAAGAAAGGTTTGTGATTGGTCGGAAGTTTCCGTCTAAAAAACCCTTAAATTGCGGAACGAACGGGAGAGGAAGGAGAGAAGGGCAGGAGACTGGTACACGGTAGTCTCAGACACTTGAAAAGCCCGTTGAACGTAGAGAGAGTGTTCTCCTCTGGTAAACATCTCAGGGACGGGTCAGTGCGGAGACTGGACAGACCGTGCAGTTGAGCCAACTCCACAAGCTGACTGAGGCCTCTCCAAGGTCTAATAGTTCCCGGAAACCAATCTAATACGAGAGTCACCACGCATTGTTATCCTGTATATACTATGTTTTCGAACTTGTACATCCTGCATATAGAATCTGTAAATAAACTGTAAAATTGTTAATTTAGTGTGGAGATGTGCTTTCCATCGAACCTGGATCACTATATCGAATCGTGATACACACGGAAATCAACCAAATGAGACGGAGTTTGGGAAAGAACTTCACTAGATCTTCACTATTACCATTCAAATTCATTTCATCACAATGCGAACGAAAACACACACTTCCAAACTGCTTCTAGTAATAACAAACACAAATATCTCCGAAACTATATACAGGAAATCATTAATTCAAACTTGGATAGTTCGAAATCCCGTTAGTTCGTAACTGTACTTTCGTTCCGGACGAGGATGTAGAGATTTACATGTCAAGGAATTCGGTTAATTTGAAATACGACTACTTCGAAATTCGGAGTGAAAATTTTGTCTAAACTGTATGTGTACGCTAACTCGTTCGTTTAGGTTGAAATGTTTCCATACTATAAAAGAACTAGCAGATAAGCATCATGATTTTTAGATCCTTTCGTACTTCTAACTCTTCTGTTATATTACATTATAGTATTTGGTTTATATAACAACAAAGGTTATCTTACGTAAGTGTTTATCACATTAAGTGACCAATCTAACATGTTTAAAAAGTTTTTTTTTTAATTATATACAGTAGAGGAATAAAGAATTTTTAAAATTTGTTAGACTGGTTACTTGGTGTGATAAACCTTTACATAAGATAACCTTTGTTGTCACATAAATCGAATTCTACAATAAAAGAAACATTAAAACGAAAACCATACAAAGAATTTGGTTATTTTAGCCTACCTTTGTCAAGTTTATCTCGATACTCGTATGGTACGAAATGGCACAATTTCATTGGACAAGTAGACAGCATTTTTTCTAATCTTAGCTCTAACAAACTGTTTATTTACAGTTGAATATAAAATAATAATCTGCCAAAAATGAGCCAAATATTTAAACTCAGCATCCTCGAAAACCACTTAAATCATATTTTGTGCTTACCGGTAACCTTGTATTATGTAATTTTTTTATTCGAATGCCACCATACCGTGGGTCAATAGGGAAAAGAGAGAGTTGCTGAAGGAGGTTGAAGTAAATACGACCAAAAGTGGTAGTTGGCCTCATCCTAAAAGAGAGGATGATCAAAGATTACTAATTAATACTGGTCTACTATTACAAGGTGTGACAATTTAATTCCAGGACTGGTCGTGTAGCACTGCAGTGTCAGCGTGCAGAAATAAAAAAGTTGGTGAAAGAGGTTGAAAAAGTAGCGCTCAGCAAAAGCATTTAACTCGTAAGTAAAGGAAATTTTTGAAACTTGTGGAGTAATAATAGTGGATGCAGATTTCAAAAGTAAGACTCGGCATGTTTACAAAGTACACATTACACAGACTACAATTACAGGAAATTTTGAATGAAGCAATGTCGCCGTGATAAATAGGAAAAATAAATATCCACACAGAAAAAGTCTTCAAGTTCTACTTTATGCCTTAAAATCGTTGCACGAACATTAATTTGGCTAAACATTAAAACACCTTTTAGCAGTATCAGTAGGAAGCTTAGGGCAGTGAATTTATGAGTTAATAAGGGAAGATAAAATCAGGGGCGGTGAGGGGTGTCCAAGTTTTATTGTAGTTAAGTATGTTCTCATAAATATCACGTTTATAGAGAAATTATAGAATTGGCTTGATTTATTTGGTTACGGCAACGCGACATGTGAGCGATTTGCCAAGGACAATGCTTCCCGGAAAGACTTTTATGTAAAGCTGGCCCTATTTAGGGTTTATTAAAGTAAAAGTAACCCAAAAAACTCCACGTGGCAAGTCCGTTGGCGATGCTGGAACCCAAGTGTTCGGTGGACTCATGGACTCGGTTGTTGGAGGGTACTAATTAGGCTGCAATTTGTTGCGCTGCAATTTGAAAAAATTGTAGACCTGTAAATTCCCACTGTTGTCCATCTGTCTGTCCCTCCTTAATCTCAAGGATAATCAGATAGATGAACAACGAGACAAGATATGGAAATCGTAAGAGCAGGAGACCCAGATTAACTGTATATGAACTTCTAGTTTGCACTGAAAATTTTGTTATTTCAATTAAAAATTTTTCTCTTGACGGAGTTAGATACATAACCGGCACGACTCTATTGATAACAGGAGAAGTATGATGTACAGGGGCAAAACTCCACTCCACACAGGCAAATGCTATGTTCTACCTGTAGCAGTAATGACGTAATGGCGCATCTATTTCATGCTATATCATTGTCGCAGTGATTAAACGAAAATAATACATATTTTTAAAAGTTATATTTTTTATTGTAAGAATTATATATAGATTATTATTTTCTTAGATTTTTCCAATAGATGGCACTACTTGTAAAGATAGCAAATCGAATGTAGACAGAAATTAATTGATATGTCGAAATCCAATAAACATATTTTTAACATATATAATTACGACATTATGTAAGTTAGAAATATGTGAATGTAACCGAAGTTTCTAATCGAAACAATTGGTCGAACGGCATTGGCGTGCATAGCGAAAAACAAACATTTTTTAAATATAATATATATTTATAATGTCTATATATATAGACAATAGACCAAAAACAACTTTAATCTGATCAATTGTCAATATGACTTTGCTTTTACAGTAACACATTTTCGGGTGTCACCTTACCCGCGGGTCTACCTTGTTTTTCTTTTCTCATAAAACACGGCTTCTTTTCGGGATTACAAGATTGGGCTACAAGTAGCAGATTGAGATATTTGTAGGCTGTAGGCTACTGCATTTGTGCGATTTACTATTTTTTTGGGCGACTTTAAGATTAATTCGGGATACATATTGAGAAATTCTGCTTTACTTTTTATAAAACCTATCTGGAAACATGCCAGACACATACTGTTTATCTACACATTTAAGTTATCATCATTAATTATTAATTAACAAAAACAGCGTTTTGTATATCGTATACATATTCCGTTTGCATAATAAATTATATCAGTTACCTGGCATTTGGCATATTGTGCAGATACATGTAGGCTAAATCTCGAATAATTCGAAGTGGCGATTATTTCGTTCCTTGAGTTTCCAACTAACGAGAAGTTCCTGTATCTTGCGCAAGTGCATTTGTAACGCAGAAAGAAGACAAACTATTTCGCGATTTGCTGAAATTGGAACTACTTTGTAAATTACTTCGAGGCATTTAACTCGATCTTCTATTTAAGAACGTAAAAAACGTTTATGATAATTTTTTTAGATATTAGAAATGTTGTTCTTAATTTGGGAAAGCTGTTGCTTTTAATATTCAAACATGTTTTTCATATGTGGCAGACGATCGTTTATTTACGCAAATATTTCTGGTTTTAAACAACGTTCTCTTCATGTTTGCAATGCCAGACTTAATTTTTTTTCAATCTTCTCCACTTTTGGAAACCCGCCATCTAATTTTCAAACTTCTGTCTTATCTCACTAAATTTGTTTTCTTAATTTAAAATGTTTGCACTATTTCGTTAATCATTTCTCATTTTTTGCAATCCTTAAACGGATATAAAAGAGTGTAGAATGTGTAATTTATTCTTTAACTTCTAATTTTCTATATTTTGCCTCCAAATTGTATAAATTTCTTTAAGATTTTGATTTTTTCATAGTTTCTTGTTGCTATTTTGCATTTCAATTTTGGGTTTGTGATGGTTCGCATGTTCAGACAAAACCTTCTAGTATGATTTTTATAGATCATCTAAATTATGTTCTATATTTAAATTGTGATTAAATAAAGAACTTTCGCAGTTATTTCATTTTGAAAATACTTTCACGTAAGAAATTTATCTAATTTAATTTCTTCTTGAGATATTCTTATGATATATTCAATTTGACAGAATTACAAGAATTTAAAATTATTTTAAAGATTCATTTGACAATAAAATTTGAATTGATTGGTGAGTTTATAATAACGTCAATAATAATAATAGTTAATCTGTGGCAAGTAACTGATATTCTTAAAATAGATGTAAAATTATAAGCAAGATGAATGAATATGAATTACAGTACAATTCTGGTTTGTAAAATATCGTAGATGATAAAGTAACTGTATAGAATATATCTGAAATTCATTTTAATAACAATACATATTAAACAGATTTTTCCTTCCAGATTTTTATGCATAAAAACTAGAATATAAAGTAGTTTATTAAAATATAAAACTATTCAGAAAAATTCTTTATTGTGAAGTTTTTGAATTTTAATATGTAAGTAAAATAATATAATTTACAAATAATTTAAAAAATGAAACCTGTTATATTAGAAAAATTGCACGNATATATATAATAATAAAATATATATTTATATTTTTTAAATCTCAAAGAAAAATCCTAAATTACAAATACCGAGCCTCTAATATTTAATATCATTAAATCTATGCTTTATATTTATTTAATATATTCGTACTTTTTAAAATATAAGAACTCCATATCTGTAAATAATTAGAATTATAAATAAATGTTTATTATAATAAAGGCAATTTTTGTTACATGGGATAGGCTCATATCTTTTTATAACTGAATGAAAATATTATTATATAATTTTAAATTTTAACAACGTATTTTAATTTTAAGTACAAACAGAATATTTTTAGTTTTACATACTGTTAAAAACCTTACAATATATTTAAGTAGATTGAAATAAAAATTTATGAACTTATTAATTATATTTTTTTAAATCTAAATATCAAATAGTCAACCTTTTACATGAATTGTTTTACAGTATATTAATTAATTAGCATGAGTGTTTTACTGAAAAATAAATAACCGTATAAATTTCATACATTAGAGTACGTCATGATATTTTTAAATATCTATAATAATAGTTTTAATACTTTTTCAAATTCTGTTGCATAGATTTAATTTTCTGTAATCAAATAAATTAGAAGAAGTTCTTTGTGTACATTATTTTTCTAATAATTTTTTAAACCTTATTATAACGATTACAAGTCCTCATTTAGGGTAGGAATATATTAATACAAAATAATTGCTCCTTACGCATCACCAAAATGCAAAGAAATTGTTTATTCTATACATTTGATTTATCGTTAGTTACTTAATCTAACTCTGTAATCTTGATTTTGATTCGTGCGTATTATCTCCATAATTTCATATTTTGGACAATATTTTACAAATATTTCACAGTTTTTTAATAGATAGGTCAAGGAACAGTCTCCAGAGTTACACCAGTAGCAATGACCCTTAATAAAGTCTATATAAGTGTTGTTAATAAATAACGAATATTTATTAAGTCTTATTTGCAGTAATAGTCTTTTAATATTCATATTAGTATTTACTATTATTATATTCGAGTTCGAGGGGATATTTAGTGTATTTATATATTATGGATGATAGACTGAACGCATTAATGAGTTTTGATCCTTATTTATAGATTGTGAAAAGGCTGATTTCATTATNATATATCCATATATATATATTTCCACATAGAGAAGAAGATAATAAATATATTAACTGTAATTTAATAGGTTAAAGATGATGATTGAACTTTCAGCTTAACCATCTTTTCAACTAACCTAACAGGAATATCTTCCACACGCTGAAAGACTCAAAGGAGAAGATGTAAAAGTCTCGACAGAAATATCGAGGAAATGAGCATCTTTATGATATACTCAAACTCCTTTGTGATATAGTAATGCCTCCGTTATAACTTTATAAGACTTTTTTTTTTCGTTTTTTTATCTGACTTGCAATACAATATCGTCATTTCGGAAATTCTGCACGTCTATCCAATATCAAACCTTGTTAGCAAGAAAATAGGATAGTAGTTGGTATATTTTCCCAAATGTATTTCAGATATTGTTGGAAAAATCCCTAATCATACAAAATCGACTCTTCCTGCTCCCATAACCACAAATCTTATTATGATATCATCACAAAAGATAAGGTTTTTTTATCATATTTAAAATGTATCTGATTATTATTGTTGAAAACTATTAAAAGTTACCTCTCAGAGCACTTAAATAATAAATTTTTATTGATTAAATATGTTTAAAAATTTATCATTTAGTATTTAAATTATTTATTAATTATAAATTCAATATGTCTTATCAAATAAAATTAAGGAAAGAGTCGATCTTCAAATTCATATAAACGAATTATGGATGACCTTTTAATTCAATTAAATTGAAATTATAATTAAATTATTAATTAATCAGTAATTTAATACTTTAAAATGTTGTTTTCCTTTTAGGAATTATCATCTTAAAGTTTTAAGTAACTGATATAAAATTAATATTTGAAATGTGTCCTTGGAAAGTAATTAAAGTTGCAGATGAGATAACATTAAATATAAAATCTAAATAAAATAATGCGTGATATTTAAAGAATTTTAATGTTTTAAATAAGGTCATGTACCTATGCATACTTTCAATTCCTTCTTAAGAAATGTATGCAATCTGATAACCATCATTAAAATATAATTACGAATAATTTTTATGATTTTTTAGCAATATTTTCAATAATTTAGCAATATAAGAGTGTAAAATATAATCAAATAATTACAGAAAATAATAAAATTTATAGTAATATATTCTGCTAATTTTAGTCGGTTTATTCGCTTGTAAATTATACTAAATGTGACACATTTAGATCGAAGAAGTAGGTTTATGAAAGATAAAGATAATTAACTAACTGTTAATATAAATAGAGTGACAATATGGAACAAAGGAATTGAAAATTCTTTGAACAATTTTCGATCTAAATATAGATATATATAGACTTATTGTCAACAAAGGAACTTGAAATTAAGAATATAAAAATTGGAGTTAACTGAGAAAATTTGCAATTCAAAAATATGAACACTAGTCTTTAACATAAATATTTTTACTTGAATAAACTTTTAATATGTTTACTACGTTTCTGTAGAAAACTTTTCAACTTTATGCAAGAAAGACTTTATATTTAATTTGCCATTAGTAAAAGTATAAATTCTCTTTAGTTAATTACAGATTGCAGATATTTATTAAGAATTTTAACAATTGTATATAAATATATAATCTTTTATGAATTAATGTTATTAACTAATACAAGTTAATATCAAAATGTATTATTATAAAGTTTACTATATAAAATCGAATTTTTAAATAATAACAAAAAATATTTTATAAATTCAAATTCGATTTTCTAATCATGTAATATTACGTCGATTTAAATGTAACCCATTAAGAAAATAATTAAATTAATTCATACAAAATTTCTCATAATTAGTTTCATTTACCTTTCTACATATTTGAATTCAATGTTTATTTTAATTTTAAAGTTAATTTTCCCATTTCTGATTTTTTAATTACTAATTTCGATTTCGATAAATCAAATTTCTTAATGATAACTGAAGATAGACTAGAATATATTTCAAAATATTCTATTTTCTGTTATCATCATCACCATCAACTCAAAGCGAGTCATCTGATCCGACTTCTAATCGATCTCACCATCTTGTTATTGATCTTTTCATATCTCTTTTGTCTATAAATTGGTATTTTGATGAAGTGAAGTGATCTGTGTGTATCAATGATAGAGATTAATTCTTAGCTACTGCAGGGGCATTCAAACCAGTCAGTTTGAAAAACTGACATCTACAAGTTTCCCTTCATTTCAACTTCATCATGTAAGATGAAAAGAAACACATCCTAGAGTGGGAAATTGTACAATGGGGTGGAGAAAACCTTGTTTCTCTAGGTTGAGGAATTGTACAATGCACAATTCATTTAAAACTTCTCTCTTACTAGTAACCTTTAAAGCAAATCTAAAGTGCATAACTATGTATCGAGCATAAAATATGTACAAAAATGTTGTAAATAATGTTATAATTAATTATAAAATAAAAAAATTTAAATAAAATTTATATATTAATTTAAATTTCGGAAATAATTTTATAAGTAATACAGAAAATATATATAATAAATTTTATTTTTACTAAAGTGAGCCTTGTTATAAGGGGTTAGTATTAACACAGTTTAAAAGTTTACATTTGTTGCTCAGCCGTTATTCCATTATATATTTTATTTGAGTAGAATTAGTATCATTACATTGACAATATTAATTAATACATGTAAGTGTTTGTCTACAATTAGGCCTAAGTAATATATTTTATTTGACAAGATAATTAATTAACAATATTTGATAATAATTAGTTTCATAGTTTTTTTTAATTCATTGGTAATCTGATTAAAGAAATTGTTTATTCTATACATTTGATTTATCGTTAGTTACTTAATCTAACTCTGTAATCTTGATTTTGATTCGTGCGTATTATCTCCATAATTTCATATTTTGGACAATATTTTACAAATATTTCACAGTTTTTTAATAGATAGGTCAAGGAAAAGTCTCCAGAGTTACACCAGTAGCAATGACCCTTAATAAAGTCTATATAAGTGTTGTTAATAAATAACGAATATTTATTAAGTCTTATTTGCAGTAATAGTCTTTTAATATTCATATTAGTATTTACTATTATTATATTCGAGTTCGAGGGGATATTTAGTGTATTTATATATTATGGATGATAGACTGAACGCATTAATGAGTTTTGATCCTTATTTATAGATTGTGAAAAGGCTGATTTCATTATTAATGTATAACCAAATTGCCAGTTGTTTTCTAAATTATCAAATAGTTTATTGGAGATTCCAAATGATTGAAGTAATTTATTGAATTTATACTGCATGTGTTTTTATTATTTTTAAGATCATTGGTTTGATTTATCATTTCTTGATGTAAAAATTTAATATTATCGTTATTAGTAGATTTTAGACTATAATAAAATCTGATTAATCTAAGAAAAACGGAAACAGTTGTTATCTTTGTTTCAGCTCTTAAAGCGTATCCCGGTACTGTTCTTTCAATTTTAAATAATTTTCTTAAGAAAATGATATGAAATTTTTCTAGATCATATAGCAAATCAAGTGCCCATAAAGGGATAGTATAATAATACAGAAAATATTACCAATTAAAAGTATAAAATAATCAATTTAAATACTCTATTTTATTATATTTATAAATAAACATGAATAATTAATTGCAAAGTTCATAGTGATATAATCTTAATAATTTTAAAATTTTTTACTTTATTATTAAATCTTAAGAAGTTAATTGAAAATATTTACTTTTTACCTATAAAATAATTCAAATAATTCTTAATTAAACTTTTAGGATAATATAACTTAATTTTGAATAAATATTTTATCAAAAATTAGTTAAATATATTTATTATTATTATAT
>NW_019385002.1:276293-379675 GCF_000671375.1 Centruroides sculpturatus | reverse complement strand
TTATTTTAAATTATTAATTTAAAATTAAGATAAATTAAATGTCATTTGTTTAATTTTACATGTTGTTGAGATTTTTATCATCAATAAAAAAATTAATTAAAATGATAAGTTTTAATTTTAAAATAAAAATACATTATTATTTAACTATAAGTATTTTAATAACTCTTTAGTAATTCAGAGATAGTTTTAAGAAAAATTTAATTACTTAAAATTTAATATGGTATTAATTAAAACAAATAAATAATGAATTTAAACGAAAAATTAAAAAAAAAAAACATGAATAAAACTTATGTAACTTCAAGAATTATATAATATAAAATTTTTTAAAAGTAAACAACAAATTAAGTAGATAAGATAAAATAAAAATGAAAGGAAGAAAATAAAAAAGGCATTAACTTATGTAACAGTTAATCCAAATACTAAAAACAACAACATATTTTAAATTATGATGAATATATACTGTAAATGCTAATTTAAAAGAGAGAGAGAGAGAGAATTTTACATGTACACGGTGGTCGAAAAGTAAGTTAACCAGTGAACTGACTGAATTGTGAATACTGGCATGCAATTCTTCCATATCTGTTTAAGCTGCTCTTAAAACAATTTTAAACTATATCTCAGTTAACCGACTTTTGCTCTACCTTATATTTGCAAGTTTAAATTTTATATTTTGAAATTGGTTCAAATCTGCATAAATCATATTAATACAATTGAAAATCTTTAATGAGAAACTGATGATCTTTCATAAATCTGCATACATTTAAACCGAAAGAAAATACATATTAATACAGTATACAGATTTAGATTCTGTGCTATCATAAAATAAATATTGTTTAATTTATTTTATTTTATAATAAAATGAAGTATGTTTTTTTTTTCTTAATTTCTGAAGTCTTAAAAGACTATTTTAAAAATTTTGATATAATTATTCAACCAACGTAAGCATTTCCAGGCAACAAATCAATAATCTTATATAATAAAGTGTCCTTAGTGTAAAGAAGCAAATTTGCAAAAATTTACATATACAATTAATGATTAGGAGTTTTTACGTTCTAGAAATGTATTTCTTAATGAACTAAACATAGAGACAACTGCGGTCCAACTGGTAAATTGAAACCCAAGAGATTCTCTAGAAGAGATTCTGCTAAAGTAGAAGCCATTTTTTTTTTTTCGTTTCTAAAGGGATCATCAACTATGATTATAATTGGATTAGTGAGAAATAAATTAGTAATTTTATTTTTTGTCATGTTTTATCACCTAATTACTTCTTGTATGCTTGTACATTAATGACATTTTAAAGAGTAGTAAAAAAGATATTTTTTAATAGAAATTGTTTACTGGATTTATCTTCTAACAGAGTTGAAATTACTGTAATTTTATAATTATTAAATTATTAATTTTAATAAAATAATTTAATACATAAAGACATTTTTGAGGATAAAAAAGGATAAATTTAGCTTGAAAATTGCTATGAGGGACATTTTGTATTGCCATCTTTCGGTGTTTCACGAAACTAAATTTCGAAATAATTCTTTTGTTTTTTTTAGTTTTTCTTTTATAATTCGATGTTATAATATAATCTTATTAATTCATTATAAGTAGTTAAAATTATTTATATTTTTTTTTAACATTAAAAATATTACCAATAAAAATAATGTTAATTATATAAAATTTATACATGTATTTTAATAAATAAATAAAAATTTTAATTAATTTTATACTATGATTTAAGTAGACTAATTAAATTTTTAATTAATATTTATTTTTATAGTTAAATGTAATTAAAATTTAAAAATTATAAAAATTTACTTTAAACATTCAATTTAGATTATAGTTAATTTTTAAAATAAAGTTTAATTAAATAACTAAAAAAATTTATTATTTATAAAATTAAGTAAATTTTATTTTTGGTATTTTAATATAAAAATTTTGTAGTTATGAAAGAGAAATTCTCGTTTATTATTTTATGATGTAACTTAACACATCGTTATGCCAGAATTTTTATATAATTATAAACATTCTTTTAGAGTAAAATTCTGCCTCGAATGTTTCATTTTTTTTATGTTTTTAAGTAAAAAGAAAAAGCTTTTTTAAACAATAAGTAATACGAGAATGCCATTATTTAGAAAAGTAACTCAAAACTCTAAAGAAATGCTTCTCCAATAACTGGTATATACAACATCTCATAAGTAAATGCAAAGATTACAGATTTTTATCTTTTCTCCTAGAAAATCGTAATTGAAAATCTTTCATTCTTTTACTTTAATGAATGCATTAACCACTTTGACAGTAAATTACTAAAAACAAAAATCTATAGCTGGTTCTAATCATAATTTTCACTGACAACAACACGTGTCTTCAGATAATTATCCAATTGTAAACATTATTATTCTCTCTTTTTTTTTCTTCCCTCAGAAAACTTAATGAAATTTAAAGGGGGAAAAACCATTGTGTTCTTCTTTCATATAAGTAAAAAAAAAATTAATTAAAATATAATTGATTTAATATTTTTAGCTGTCAGGAAAGATTAAACATTATAGTAATTCTATGCTTGAAATAAATAATCTTATTGCTTAAATAATAAATTCTTATGCTTTATTTTAAAGAAAAGATAGGAGATAAGATGTAGGCATAAATAGATTTTGATGGAATATTTTAGGAAAATTAAATTTTTCTGATTTGCAAATAGTCTAATGGGATATATTTTTATTAATTTTGAAAGTTTTAAGACGTTACTTTTTCCTGGTATTATTCAGTTTTATAATTAGATATTGAAATTTTTAGATATACAAAAAAATCGAACTTTATACATTCTGCTTGGTAAAAGCATCCATTATGATTATTTTACATGTTCTTTTGCTGATTTAATAAAAAGTAACGTTATTAAATAAATACTACATAACTGAGTTTACTTTTTAGATACATAAGAAGAAAGTTTTCTTTTAATCATAAGACTTTTTAATAAAAACTAATGAAATTTAAATAAGTTTTTAAAAAAATTATATGGCATTAAAACTCAAAAAATATCATAAGAAGATCAGTTTTATCTCAATTAATTAAATATTTATTTTACAAAATAGATAACCTCTATAAAGAGAGTAACGACGGTACTATACTAGACCTTATAGATTTATATATTACTGAATGTTCTATAAATTCAGTTTTCCAAATTCACATTCGGATTTTCGGATTTAAAGTGTTGGTTCGATATTGACTTAGTTTATATCTTTAAAGTTTTCTAAGATTTAACGAAAATTACCTTTTTTGTTTTCTTTAAATCGATATAAAGAGAAACAAACATTGCAAATCAATAGAACCATTTTCACTTTTAACTAAATAACTAAAATAAATAGTTTTTCCTTTAAAAAAAAATNTACATAAGAAGAAAGTTTTCTTTTAATCATAAGACTTTTTAATAAAAACTAATGAAATTTAAATAAGTTTTTAAAAAAATTATATGGCATTAAAACTCAAAAAATATCATAAGAAGATCAGTTTTATCTCAATTAATTAAATATTTATTTTACAAAATAGATAACCTCTATAAAGAGAGTAACGACGGTACTATACTAGACCTTATAGATTTATATATTACTGAATGTTCTATAAATTCAGTTTTCCAAATTCACATTCGGATTTTCGGATTTAAAGTGTTGGTTCGATATTGACTTAGTTTATATCTTTAAAGTTTTCTAAGATTTAACGAAAATTACCTTTTTTGTTTTCTTTAAATCGATATAAAGAGAAACAAACATTGCAAATCAATAGAACCATTTTCACTTTTAACTAAATAACTAAAATAAATAGTTTTTCTTTTAAAAAAAAATCTCTGTATACACACTGTTTACGTAAAATATAACATAAAGAACCATAAATATTTTAAATCTAAAAAATTTAAAATCTATTTATCATTAAAATAATAGAATATTTATTATAAATTATGATAAATTAAGGCTCATAACTTTATCTGTAAAAATTTTTGCTGTAAATAAAATTACGAAAAATCTATATTTAATTACATTAAGAATGATAAACAGTTTAAGATTAATTTTAAATTGTTTATTTAAATATTTTTAATTTTAAATCTAATTTTTATACATTTATTATTGAAATAATTATTCTTAAGCAGGCTATTTAATATTTTTAATAATCTTTTAAAAATTTTATATTATCTATTCATCAACAATCTGAACATGATGTGTAATATTAAAATTTAAAATGCAGATTAATTCTTAACTGGATTATTTATTCAAATATTAATTTAAAATATAGTTTTATTTTTCTTAGAAATATTTAAAAATAATTCAAAAATAATATTTACTGAAATTATCATCTCTAATTTATGTATGAATAAATTTATTTCTGTCTCACAATATAGTGAGAAATGGACAATAATAAAACACGTTAATTGCATTTTTTTCAATTTGTTTAATTAAATATTTACATATTATTTTTGTCATTTTAACTTTGTATTTATTTAAATATCTATTTTATATATTTATCTAGAGTAGTGGTTTTCTGTGTGGCACGTGTGTTGCAAGTCACCATTTCTGAGTGTACGAGACTTGCTTCTGATAGCTTTTCTAGGAATAAAATGGATTCTTTGATTGAATTTATTACATTTTTTATCGCTGAAAGCTGAGTCTTTTTTAAAAAATAAGATTTAAAAAGTATGTAATAACACAAACATTAAGAATACAATAATTGAACTAAAAAGAAAGGTGATCACAAGCATAGATGAATTTTACGTATGTCTAAGATGAAAGGTGGGAACCTTTCTCTCCTCTATCCCCTGACCAAGCCATTCCTTCCCCTTCGTGACCCCTCAGTTTGCCGAATTCTTGATGATAGCAGATGTGGAGTTAATAGGGAGGGGTACTAATGAGTAGCAAATTTTAAACTCAGCTTACAAAGTACCAATATTATATTTAAATTATAACTATTACGTATTATTTCTGTCATAAATCCCTAATCTAGATATAAATGTATTGTATTAATAAATGGGCACAGATAAATGTTGTTTGTTAATCGCTTAAGACGTATCTAAAGTTAGTCTAGAGTACATGTGAGAAATGGGATGACCTTACTCCCTTAAATAAAAACAGTTAACGAATTTTTCATGAGGGTGCAAAAGCACATTTTACAATTCAAGGGGTTCAGACAGTAAAAAAAGAAAAAGAACCACTGATCTAAAGAGAAGGTCTTGTTTTTTTTTGTACACAAACTAGCATTAAAAATGATGTATTTCGAAGAGTGTAGAGAGTAAAGATTTATCTTCGTATTATATTTTCTTTATTTCTTACTTCTTACAAACTTTGAAAGATAAATAATTCTATTTTCTTATGATGTATTTGAACAGAATTGAACTGTTTTCTGTTAAGGAAATATATTAAACTAAGGATAGCTATTTAATTTGTTCTCTGTATATTCTTAAATAACCTGTGCATTTCTGCAGAATATCTCCCACATTATTAATTAGAAGTAATTTATCCGAATTCTCAAACATTCTAGTGGAATTATTTAATTATTTTAATAATGTAAATCGTTTGTTTATTTACGCAATTTAGTTTAATGTAGAAAACGAGATTGTTGCATTGCACAGATTTTCACTTTAATATTTTCTTAAGTTTCTTCATTTTTATTTACTTTAAACTGTTTATTATTCTGCACAATAAACATTTATACGACTTAATTTTTTTTGTACAGTTTAAATATAATAAATTTGTTTAACAACATTAGCTGGATATTATCGCTGAAAAAAGACATAATATNTAATAAACACACCACCCCACAAAATTTCAGAAATATTTGACAAAAGGCACAGGCGTTATTAAGTTTCAAACAGGGTGAACAAAATCGTGCCCCCCACACGCACACATCCATACATACAGAAATTACCTCCGAATTTTTTTTTTTTGCATTTCTCGACGTTTCAAGGTGTCCTAAGTCCAAAAATGTAAGATTCTGGGGAGTGGTGACTTTTTGCCGGATCGCCATACCTTCCCTCTGTATAACAGCCGGGAAAGTAAAAATGAAAATAATATAATTTTCAGTTGATAAAAGTTTAATTTCTTTGATAAATCTTTCATATATTTATAAAAATGAATTTTTTATAAGTGGTACAGCGAGATAATTAAAGATACAACTCTACAAATTTTATATAATTTTGAGTAAATTAGTTAAACACGTTCACAAATGCAATTTGCTCGAATTGGAAAACATAAAAATAAAGAAAAAACAAATCAAATTTAAACAAAAAAGTAGAATAGGATTTGTTTGCGGATAAGAAATTAATTACATTAGTCTGGAAGATAGAAAATTAATAGGATAGCAAATATAGTGCGTGTTATCATGTCACTTTTCAGGTATTTATTGAAAAATTTAACAAAACGTGATGAGTTAATTTGTATTTTTTTCTATTAGACATATCAATTGCATTAAAAATTACTACTTATTTATACATTTAATTAAAAATAAACTGTATAAAAGTTATATAAAAATAACTATATAAAATAACGTTATACAAGATAGCTTCAAAAAGTTCTCGAAATTATGCTGGGTTAATCAATTAAAGGCGATTAAGAAGGGAACGTGTAATGCATGTCTTAGTTAAACATGTCAGGAATAGGGAAATATGTTCAAACAAATCTGTACTTGGGTTCAAGTCATGGAACACTTTTGAATATAAGAAGAATTTGCGAAACAGCAAAATCACTAAGATCATAAAATAACAATAAAAATAGGCATGAACGTACAGTACCTTTTTAGTAAAAACGATAGATTACAGAATATATAATAGTAAAAAAATATTAATTAAAAAGTTATTATTGTAGAAACTATAAAAATGAAACTTCTTTAAATTAATTATGCGATACTTGAGCTTGCCAGCTTTTGCTGATTTCATGTCTAATATGTGATATAGCTAACCTTATTTCTTCGTCTATATTAGTAAGTCTTTCTGGTTTCTGAGTTTTTATATCGGTGAATGTGCGATCCGCGCGCATAAATATTATGTTGAAAACTAGCAAAATTTTTAATCCCTTACGGAGAGACACGGTTATTCGTATTGACAAAAATCAAAATTCCTCAAGAGTTATTTCAGAGAATTTCGTTTTAAATGTACAATTCGTTAATAAGGTAATCAGTTGTTTTTCTCGTATCGAAAATTCACAACTGGATGTAGGTAATAACTGTCAAATTGATTACATATCCAGTCATAATTTTCTATATTTAAGGAAGGAAAGTTACAATTTTTTCGCCATTAATAGCATTAAATGTTCTGTTATAACGGAAATGATTTCTTCGCCACTTTTATTATGAAGCGAAGGAAACACATCTGTTATATTTTTTCTGATATGCGATTTTTCCAAAGAGATCCTTTTCCTGAAATGTTGACATTTCTTAGTGATGTCAAAATATTTTAATTTTTTTATTGGATTAACTCTATCCAAGTATACTCTAAATATGCCATTTTAACACATCAAAATATCATCTTTAAGACATTTTATAAAAGCATTTACGCCTTTATTTAAAAAAAGACCAACAATTCATTCTTAAATTCTAAAACTGAGCATATCACTTTACTCCGATTAACGTTCCTATTTAAGTGTGCAAAAACAAAAATTTGTACTAAGCTTCCTAAGGTACTCAAATATTTTAAAAAATGTTTTTAATGATCTTGACTTGAGGGAATTTAGCATATTTACAAATTGGTGTAGGTTTTAACGTAGCCGGTAATGTTTTTGAAACTAGGAAAATATTTGCGTTGATTAAATATAATATTCGAGTTTCTTTTCTACGCAAGAATAGTTCACTCCAAATGCAAGTTGTATCTTGTATTCATTGAAAACTGCGAATTTACGCTAAAGTTCGTTTAATCATAGTTTCAACTAGTATGCCGCTTTCATAATTTCGCGCAACACTGGTTACAAGCTCGAGGAACACCGGTTAAAACCATTGTATTAAACTCAAAATAATTCTTTCTTTCCGTTAAAAAAAAATCCAGCAACGAGTTGCTCAACTTTCCCATCAACATTCAAAATTTCGGTAGCGCCATCTGTTATCATGTTTTATTTTTTTTTAAATCTTGTTATATTTTTCCCTATTATAAAATGGCAAAAAGCTTAATTTTGAGGGTAGGATTGGAGTTTATAAAATACTGTAAATGCTAATAACGAGTAAAATCGTCATTAAGTTCGACCCTCCTGGAGATACACACGACCCCCATTATCTTCCCACCCCTTGACCTTTAACCATCAAAATTTAATAGCATCAATCCCTGTAATAAACACACCACCCCACAAAATTTCAGAAATATTTGACAAAAGGCACAGGCGTTATTAAGTTTCAAACAGGGTGAACAAAATCGTGCCCCCCACACGCACACATCCATACATACAGAAATTACCTCCGAATTTTTTTTTGCATTTCTCGACGTTTCAAGGTGTCCTAAGTCCAAAAATGTAAGATTCTGGGGGGTGGTGATTTTTTGCCGGATCGCCATACCTTCCCTCTGTATAACAGCCGGGAAAGTAAAAATGAAAATAATATAATTTTCAGTTGATAAACACACCACCCCACAAAATTTCAGAAATATTTGACAAAAGGCACAGGCGTTATTAAGTTTCAAACAGGGTGAACAAAATCGTGCCCCCCACACGCACACATCCATACATACAGAAATTACCTCCGAATTTTTTTTTTTTGCATTTCTCGACGTTTCAAGGTGTCCTAAGTCCAAAAATGTAAGATTCTGGGGAGTGGTGACTTTTTGCCGGATCGCCATACCTTCCCTCTGTATAACAGCCGGGAAAGTAAAAATGAAAATAATATAATTTTCAGTTGATAAAAGTTTAATTTCTTTGATAAATCTTTCATATATTTATAAAAATGAATTTTTTATAAGTGGTACAGCGAGATAATTAAAGATACAACTCTACAAATTTTATATAATTTTGAGTAAATTAGTTAAACACGTTCACAAATGCAATTTGCTCGAATTGGAAAACATAAAAATAAAGAAAAAACAAATCAAATTTAAACAAAAAAGTAGAATAGGATTTGTTTGCGGATAAGAAATTAATTACATTAGTCTGGAAGATAGAAAATTAATAGGATAGCAAATATAGTGCGTGTTATCATGTCACGTTTCAGGTATTTATTGAAAAATTTAACAAAACGTGATGAGTTAATTTGTATTTTTTTCTATTAGACATATCAATTGCATTAAAAATTACTACTTATTTATACATTTAATTAAAAATAAACTGTATAAACGTTATATAAAAATAACTATATAAAATAACGTTATACAAGATAGCTTCAAAAAGTTCTCGAAATTATGCTGGGTTAATCAATTAAAGGCGATTAAGAAGGGAACGTGTAATGCATGTCTTAGCTAAACATGTCAGGAATAGGGAAATATGTTCAAACAAATCTGTACTTGCTGCAAAGATGACAACAGTTACCATTCACTGAAGGTCGTGTTAGTGAAATATCATGAAACAGAGTCTGGCGAAAATGTCTGTGGAAGAACAACATGCAAATATCAAATTTTGTGTGTTATTGGGGAAAAAACCATCTGAAATCTTGAAGATGCTTCAGGACGCCTATGTTGAATCTTCCACGAAGCATTCTCAAGTTTATGACTGGCAAAAACGCTTTCGTGAGGGACAAGAAAGTATAACTTTTGATTGCTAAGTGATCGTCCGTCGAAATCAACGTTTGAAGAGAAAGTGTCGATTTACGCGAGATTGTGAGGTCAGACAGGCAGCAGTCAATTGAGAAGATCGGAAATTTGGTTGGAAGTTTTCATTCTATCCTGCATGATCATTGAACATGCACTATGTTTGCCAACACACGGTGCCATAAATTCTCACAGCGAATTTCATGCGATTTCTACCTCTTTTCCCCGGTTTCCCTACCTTCTTGAAAGATGCCATCAAGGGACACACACCACTTAAAGAATGAGGATATGGGATGAAGTTATAGAGGGTACAATCTGCGTTGCAGGTTCTGTCGCGTGACGGCTTCCAAGAATGTTTTCAGCAGCCATACCAGCATTGGCAAAAGTGTGCGGTTTCCGAGAGACAGTACTTTGAAGGACATGTTGTTTGATTTGTCAATTGTACACATACTTTTGATAATAAACCAATTCCGGAAACTTTTTGAAGCTACTTTGTATAAACGCAGTATACATTATAAACGTAGTGTACATTATATATATTAAATATATATTTTAATGTTATTTTAAATTAACCTTATAATTAATTATTTTAGTTAGAACTAAGTAGTAATAAATAAGTAATATAGTAAGTTATATGTAATTTATTGATATGTAAGGTTTAGCTACCTCCTAAATGGATTTCCCTTGTAAAGCGCCAATGAATACTTGAGAACGAATCTTCTCATACATATTAGAGAACTGCCCAGTGTCTGTGAATTAATTAAATGCGCGATTTTACATTTCAAATGGAATTATTAACGCCGCATTCATTCGATTTAGCGTCAATTTCAGAAGCGAAAAAATAGTAGCGCTAAATCGAAGTTTGATGTTATTACATGTGATAATTACGTATGTATATATAAATTACTACATATAAATATAAGAAAATTTCGATTTAGCGCTATCTTTTCATTATATAATAAACAATTTTTTTGCTTAAAAAAATTAAAAAATAAATAAAAAACAAAGTAATAAATATTTATAAAGCTAAATTTACATAATATTAAAATTGAAATAAATTAATTATATTAAATTATTTTATTATATTATATATAATAAAGTATTATTATGTTGTAAACAATTAAAATAATTAACAAGAAATTGATTAAACATGTCACATTTGTTATTTGAAATTAAGATATTTTATTATTATCACGATTTAAATATAACATAAATAAATTAAGCATGTTATACAATAATCTTATGGAATTAGTAAAATCACTTTTAATGAAAATAAATTATAAAAGTTACGTTTATGAATATTTAAAATCTATTTTCTCTCATATTATAAAATTATTTTAAAATTCTGATTAAATAATATGAAAATTTGATAAATCAGAAAAGTATAATTAATAAAGACTACTGTATTAATTTTTAATAGAAAATATTCTCTGGAATATTCAAACAAAGAATATTTATTTAATAATATTGCTAATAATAGTTGAAAGTTATTAAAAATAAAATTTAGATGTAACATTTTATAAATTAAATTTTTTTTAATGTAGTAAGTGTACTTTTTATGTTGATAAAATTTTAATTAAAGAACTTTTTAAATTTTATTAATCTATAAATTTGTGAAAAATTCTAAATATTTTAATATAAATTTATAAAACTTAAATGTAAATTCACAACTTCTCATTCACCCTATCTGCTGGCACTTTCCCTCTTATACTCTTTATCATCCCCTTACTCTCTTCCTTTCTTCTGCTTAGACCCTTGAATATGATATACCTTCTAAAAATAATAACTTCAAGCAGATCGAGAATAATTTATTATTATTCTGTTCTGAATTAATATATACAATATCCCAATCGATACGTAATTATGAATATATTAATATATCAAGTATCCTCTATAACTCGATCTATGAGTAGTAAATTTTGTTATAATTGTGCCTTATTTTATGTTTTATGCTATTTTTATAAAATATTTTATAAAAGTTTATAATTAAATTTTTTCTTAAGAGATTATGCAAAAATTTACAAAATGGTAGATACTATTCAAGTCCAAGAAAAGTATTTACAAATAAACTGTTACAAAATTCAGTAAACTTTTATAAAAATACAAATATATATATATTTGGAGAAACATTAATATAGATAGGATTTGTGAATATGCAAATGTTTTCACAAATGCAATATGCGCTTTAGAATGGAGTGAATCACTAGCAAGAATTGGATGGGTATTTGCATTTTAGTGGATTTCCATATCAACAATATTAACTACTGTATATCAACAGCGAAAATTTCATCAAATGTTTCGGATCTTTCAAATATATCAAGTATAAATTAAAATTAAGTGTTGAATATTCCCTAATCTGTATTTATGAACCGAATTTTACATTTTAATTTTATTGCAAATATATATCACAATTAAATTTAACACTTTTTCAAACTTTTGCAGTTGTCTGGAAAAGTTATACGTGGTATATATATATATATTATATGGCAATAAATTTGAAAAAAAATTCTATAATATTTTTTCACATAAACTAAATCTTTTATAACATTTGCAGTTAAGTACTGTACAGTGTATATGAATTATATATAAGACGGTTTCAGTATACCACTAGTTAGATTGTATAAAAAATTTTAAGTTATTTTCTAATACAGATTAACATAATCTAATATAAAACATTGAAGAAAACGCAATAAAGCATTAAATAAGGTAATTTTAAATGATAGAAGCTTACAGCTTACAACACAAAAATTAATTAATAGCATCCATTTTTTATATTTAATTCCATTTTACTCCATTAGAGGGCGCCAACTTAAGTGACGTATATGAAACAATAATAGTGAATTTAATACATAAAAACATAATGAAATGTTCGTTGAACCAAGGAAGCAAATATATTATTTTCTTAAGAATAAAGAAGAGTTATCCTAGTCATTTTATTAGTATAAACCTTATTAATCTAAAAGTATGATTGTATCAATCTTGTTAGTAGTATTCAATAGATTAATGATGTTTTTTCGATCGATAGCAGTTTTTCTTGAAGTAATTGGGAAAATAATAAAGTGGAAAAAATATATGATTGTAAAAAATTCACTAATTTAATATCTGTAGAATAGAAAAAAAACCATTTGAAAACAAAAGCACTTTTTAAAATTATGTAGTGTTCTAGGTAAGAATATATAATGGATATTTTTGAATAAAAATCTATAATATAGTAAAATGGTATAATAAATACTATCTTTAAATAGAGTATATCTATCTTTCCAAATAATTATAGTATTAGCTCTATTTTGTAACTGTACTGTAATAGTTATATTGTAATTAATAGTAGTACCGTAATAGAGTTTTCTATAGTGAAAAAGCGTGAAATTTATGATTATTTATTATGAAATCTATTAAAATTTTAAAAATAAATTTAAATTCACAAATATTAAATTTGCTATTTATCATTTTTTTCACATCATTTTAAATATTTTTCCTTAAACCTTTTTTTATTTTTTGTTGTTGAAGGATTTCTATAAAAGTGTACGGTTGTCACGCAAAAGATAAAATTCTTCATAAATATAATTAATCTTTCGTTAAATGTTTATATGCTTTTTATATTTATTATACGATTTAATTTTCTAAGTGCACTTTATAAATTCGTGTATACTTTGATAAAGATACACGATACTATAAATAATTTTGTTTGTATAAAGAAAAAATAATAATAAATTGAAAAATTAATGTTTATTTCATCTAAATGATCAAACACTATTTGAACATTTTTTTATGATGCATAAAAAATAAGTTGACATAATGTTGTTTTCATGTTTCAATTTTTATATTTTTATTTCTAAAACGGCTCCTTCATATAACTAACCTATAAAAATAATAATAAATTAAACTAATTAATTAAATTTACCATAAAATTCTATTGTATAATTCTTTAAGAGTATTTTAATTTACATTAAATTTACTGATGCAAACTAAGAGAAACAGATTCGAAATGTCAGCTTGTTGTAATTCGTAGCTGTAGGGTACTATCTTCAGACGTCTCCTATTGTCTCTCACATTGAAATTGTATCATGCTTTGATGTGCATTCGTCGATAGATTTTACTTGCTGAAAAGTTAATTATAAAGTAACTAACTGAAATATCTCTCTTCTGTACCTGTCTATTCTGTCATTTAAGATAGCAGCAGAGACGACATTTGTGTCTATGATGACAGCCACGTCAACATGGTTTATATTCTTCCCTCTCTTCATTCAGTTAGGATAATAGTGCTAATGGATAGGTCACAGAGGTTAGCCGTCATTTCTGTAGTGGGATATCAGAAACTCTGCATTCTTAATTGATCAACTTGATCAAAGATGACGAGGTAACAAATGAAAATATTCTGTTTTATCCTATATTTAATTAAATNATTTTCTAATACAGATTAACATAATCTAATATAAAACATTGAAGAAAACGCAATAAAGCATTAAATAAGGTAATTTTAAATGATAGAAGCTTACAGCTTACAACACAAAAATTAATTAATAGCATCCATTTTTTATATTTAATTCCATTTTACTCCATTAGAGGGCGCCAACTTAAGTGACGTATATGAAACAATAATAGTGAATTTAATACATAAAAACATAATGAAATGTTCGTTGAACCAAGGAAGCAAATATATTATTTTCTTAAGAATAAAGAAGAGTTATCCTAGTCATTTTATTAGTATAAACCTTATTAATCTAAAAGTATGATTGTATCAATCTTGTTAGTAGTATTCAATAGATTAATGATGTTTTTTCGATCGATAGCAGTTTTTCTTGAAGTAATTGGGAAAATAATAAAGTGGAAAAAATATATGATTGTAAAAAATTCACTAATTTAATATCTGTAGAATAGAAAAAAAACCATTTGAAAACAAAAGCACTTTTTAAAATTATGTAGTGTTCTAGGTAAGAATATATAATGGATATTTTTGAATAAAAATCTATAATATAGTAAAATGGTATAATAAATACTATCTTTAAATAGAGTATATCTATCTTTCCAAATAATTATAGTATTAGCTCTATTTTGTAACTGTACTGTAATAGTTATATTGTAATTAATAGTAGTACCGTAATAGAGTTTTCTATAGTGAAAAAGCGTGAAATTTATGATTATTTATTATGAAATCTATTAAAATTTTAAAAATAAATTTAAATTCACAAATATTAAATTTGCTATTTATCATTTTTTTCACATCATTTTAAATATTTTTCCTTAAACCTTTTTTTATTTTTTGTTGTTGAAGGATTTCTATAAAAGTGTACGGTTGTCACGCAAAAGATAAAATTCTTCATAAATATAATTAATCTTTCGTTAAATGTTTATATGCTTTTTATATTTATTATACGATTTAATTTTCTAAGTGCACTTTATAAATTCGTGTATACTTTGATAAAGATACACGATACTATAAATAATTTTGTTTGTATAAAGAAAAAATAATAATAAATTGAAAAATTAATGTTTATTTCATCTAAATGATCAAACACTATTTGAACATTTTTTTATGATGCATAAAAAATAAGTTGACATAATGTTGTTTTCATGTTTCAATTTTTATATTTTTATTTCTAAAACGGCTCCTTCATATAACTAACCTATAAAAATAATAATAAATTAAACTAATTAATTAAATTTACCATAAAATTCTATTGTATAATTCTTTAAGAGTATTTTAATTTACATTAAATTTACTGATGCAAACTAAGAGAAACAGATTCGAAATGTCAGCTTGTTGTAATTCGTAGCTGTAGGGTACTATCTTCAGACGTCTCCTATTGTCTCTCACATTGAAATTGTATCATGCTTTGATGTGCATTCGTCGATAGATTTTACTTGCTGAAAAGTTAATTATAAAGTAACTAACTGAAATATCTCTCTTCTGTACCTGTCTATTCTGTCATTTAAGATAGCAGCAGAGACGACATTTGTGTCTATGATGACAGCCACGTCAACATGGTTTATATTCTTCCCTCTCTTCATTCAGTTAGGATAATAGTGCTAATGGATAGGTCACAGAGGTTAGCCGTCATTTCTGTAGTGGGATATCAGAAACTCTGCATTCTTAATTGATCAACTTGATCAAAGATGACGAGGTAACAAATGAAAATATTCTGTTTTATCCTATATTTAATTAAATTAGTTTTTAAATATATTTTATCTCACTCAACGAAAATTATGTTGAAAAGATAAAGTTTATTTCTAAATGGAAGAAAGATGTAATTAAAGTAATTTAATTTAATGGAAATTTACTTATGCTAGTTAGTATTAGAAATATTAATATACTATAAAAAATTATTAAAAATTTTTATACAGTCAACTGCATTAAACAAACTATAAAGTTAATAGTAATTTGGTAAAAATGAATTTTGAACGACAAGACTATCCATTATATAAATGTATGTTATTGACAATCAGTCAATTTTCTTTGGTTAAAATAAAGAAAAAATCGGAAAAGAAAAAATAAAACTTGGAAATTATATAATCTTACAATATTATGAAAATGACATTTAATTTATAAAGTTTTAAACAGAATCGATAAATTCTGGAATAATTTATGCTTGATTTTAAAAAATATTCTTATATGTTACGTGAAGTAGTTAAAAATGATAAACTTTCTAGCAGTTCTGAAAATAAAAAGTAAATTAAAAAAAAACTATATTCCGAAGCAAACAAGCAGTTTATTATTTATTTTACTATTTTTTTATTAACTTCAAACCTTTTTAAAATATTGCCTTTTCTGCATACAAAAATAAAGTACTGCTATTCCTTTAAATATACATGATTTAACACTGTTAAATATACATGGATCTAACAAATAACAAAATAAATATAAATATCAGAAATATTCATGTTTTATATTTAAACGTTATGAAAAAATATAATAGTTTCGCGTTAATAATCCATATAAAAAGCAAGAAGAAAAAAATTCAGCTTCTAGAAGAAGAATTGCATAGATACGATACAAGCAAGAGAATTAGAGACCTTACAATCAGGCAAGTTGTTTACTTTTCCATTCCCTCTGCCACTAGTATCGTCTATTTTGTTGGAAGATACGGTAAGAGTGATGGAAATTGTCTCGTAAGTCTACACAAGGCAAAGAATTAGAAGAAAAAACATATATGTAATATTTCTCAGTCCTTTCCGTGATGAGATAATAAACTTACTTTTATAACTTTACGTATTTTTTATCTATAGGCAGTTGATTTGCTATTTTATTTTTCTTTGTGTGATTGTATTCTGATGCTATAGCGCTGCTTTAAAAACGCTATACGTCTATCCAATACCAAAACCTTGTTAGCAAGAAAATAGGATGGTAGATGGTTTATTTCCCCAAACGTTCTTGGATTTTACTAAGTGAAATCCCTGATCAGTAAAGTCTTCCTTTGGTTTTCTTTCACTTTTTGTCTTTTTTAGTTTTTTTTTTGTAGAAAAATATAACAATTTTGCTGTTATTGAATTACTTTTCACGTAAGAGTTAATAGCCATTCTATGACATTTATCATTGTGATTAATTGATTTTTTTTCGTTGTATCATTTAATTTATTTGGAACTTTAAAAATATTTCTATTGGAAGTGAAGGTGCGATAGAGGAAAGAGATAAATTAATTATTAGAAGGAACTTAAATTGTTATTAAAGCAATAAACATTGCCAAACCACGAGTGACTTTGTCACGAAGTACAAAATGTTCGAGTTCCGTTGTAATACTAATTAAGATAAAGATTTTACTTTGAAGTAATTTCAAATATTTGAGTTAAAATTCCTTTGTAATATTAATGTAACGCGAAAATTATTGATTTTCTGAATATTTAAAAATATCATAATTTGTTATTTTTACNTAACAGCCGGGAAAGTAAAAATGAAAATAATATAATTTTCAGTTGATAAAAGTTTAATTTCTTTGATAAATCTTTCATATATTTATAAAAATGAATTTTTTATAAGTGGTACAGCGAGATAATTAAAGATACAACTCTACAAATTTTATATAATTTTGAGTAAATTAGTTAAACACGTTCACAAATGCAATTTGCTCGAATTGGAAAACATAAAAATAAAGAAAAAACAAATCAAATTTAAACAAAAAAGTAGAATAGGATTTGTTTGCGGATAAGAAATTAATTACATTAGTCTGGAAGATAGAAAATTAATAGGATAGCAAATATAGTGCGTGTTATCATGTCACGTTTCAGGTATTTATTGAAAAATTTAACAAAACGTGATGAGTTAATTTGTATTTTTTTCTATTAGACATATCAATTGCATTAAAAATTACTACTTATTTATACATTTAATTAAAAATAATAAAATTTGATCTAAAAAGATTTTGTTTAATTAAAGAGAAGAAATAAATAAAGAATTATTTCGTTGTTATAATCTTGGATTTCGTTTTTAGTTTTTAAATTCTGACTTCCTAAACTGCAACAAATTCTTTTACTTTAAAAATCATATTGTTTCAATATAAAACAAGATATTGTATCTTACAATGCCTTCAGATAACATTTCCGACAAATATAACACGACAGCTAGAAAGATGTTACAGCCTTCCTCTACACTAAAAGGAGTCATCAATTAAAAATGATTGGAAACACTATTTTATGATGTTTATATGTATTGGCGTATTATTATTATTATTATAAATAACTTCTTTTATAATTAATTTAAGTAACACGTTTTTAATTAAAAACGTGTATACAACACACACATACAGGTAGTTACAGGTACACATACAGCTATACACACATTTATGTATTGCCTAGATATAAGAGTAATGAATTTGCACTTGTGTATTATTTAAATTTATTTGTATTTTTCCCAGATAATAGAAGGTTTTTCCGACTCAATAAAGAATTGATTGATTCATTGATCGAAACTTTTTATGCTTCTTTGTACTTTATATGCTTCATTATAATTCAGTATATTCTATAAATTTTTAATACAGGATGCTTCAAAAAAATCGGCAACACTAATATAGAAGACGTGCCACATTTAAAACCTGAGATCTGCTCTAGAGAAGTGTAAACTTTTTGAACATCCTAGAATCTGTAGTCGAGGATAAAAAAAATAACGACCGAGTTTCAATGATTACAGTTGTGGCTCTATTGCACTCCAGCTAATGCCACCAGAGTGCCTTAAAATCGTTACCCCAGTATCCTATAAAAAGGCTCACTGTGTTCAGCATTTTCAGTGTATCTGTTGTTTGGAGGTAACTTGTCATTCCGGATTTGTAGTGGCAATATGTTCTCTGTGCTCTTCTCCATCATGTGTAAGTCGTCACGACTCAATTGTGGAGATCTTGAAAGTACAGTCCTTCTCCATACAAGTACTAACATTTTTTAAACACTCATAAATTATTGCATTTAATATGGTAAGAATATATATGCATCAAAGAACTTTAACAGAAGATTATATATAAAACATATTATTTTGAATTGGTGGAAGAAGGCATGAAACACGTGAGTGAACTACCAAGGAAAGATGACTTTTATGGAAAACTGACCCTAGTTGTTAGACACATGAAGGAAAACCGGAAAACTCCATGTGTTGGAGAGGCGTGAACCCGTGACTAGCTACCAGTATTCAATCTTTTTAGCCATCAGCTACTATTAGGCGCAGTTTCTTGGAGATTATAAGTTTTATATAACGATTTTTTAACATTGTGATATTCATTTTAAAAAATAAGCTTATAAAAGTTTATTTTATAATATTTTCCATGATTTATAATATTTTGTTGCGTATAAAAATATTTTTCAGTAGAGTTATTATTTACTATATAAAGCAGCCTAACTCTCTCTTCATTAATATTAAATTATTGTTCATCCTACCCCAAACGTTCTTGGATTTTACTAAGTGAAATCCCTGATCAGTAAAGTCTTCCTTTGGTTTTCTTTCACTTTTTGTCTTTTTTAGTTTTTTTTTTGTAGAAAAATATAACAATTTTGCTGTTATTGAATTACTTTTCACGTAAGAGTTAATAGCCATTCTATGACATTTATCATTGTGATTAATTGATTTTTTTTCGTTGTATCATTTAATTTATTTGGAACTTTAAAAATATTTCTATTGGAAGTGAAGGTGCGATAGAGGAAAGAGATAAATTAATTATTAGAAGGAACTTAAATTGTTATTAAAGCAATAAACATTGCCAAACCACGAGTGACTTTGTCACGAAGTACAAAATGTTCGAGTTCCGTTGTAATACTAATTAAGATAAAGATTTTACTTTGAAGTAATTTCAAATATTTGAGTTAAAATTCCTTTGTAATATTAATGTAACGCGAAAATTATTGATTTTCTGAATATTTAAAAATANGAAAACTTTACTAACTTGTACCATCTGTTTACTGCGCCGAATATACTATAGTACTAAATGAGAACAGATGGCAAATTCCAGATTATGACGATACTTAAAGCTAAAATGAATACACAGCTTATACAACTTATTATATTCTAATATACATTACTTAATAATGTTATTTTATGTGGTAAATTAATATTAAAATTGTTTTTTTAATCGTATTAAAATTTAATTAGATATTTAGTAAAGAGAAATTCATTTGGTGTTATTAAAATTTTAACTTTATTGAATAATTTTCTATTTTTAATATAATCATTTTTTTTTCTTTAAAGTTATATCGGTTGGATAATGTATCGAATTTACATATAAGTAGTATATAAACAGTGATAATGTTACAAGAAATCAATAAACTATCGACGAGTTAAAGTGAAATTGGTTTAACTCGAAGTTGATTAAGATTTTGATAGGAAGCGAATAAATTTTTCCAAATTTAAACTCTTTCAAGTTTGACAAGATAGTTAAAAGTTTCTGACATAGTTATATAACTATTTCCCAATTGAATAATTTTACCAGGGGAATTCATTAGTAAAATTAATTTCTGTGCAATTGCATACGCCATATATTGGAAATTTTATCTTATAAACGTTGAGTAGATTTAATTAATTTAATAATTAGTTCATTAAAATTATACAGATTAAAATTTAAATTTACTTAATGCACGAAGTCACGCGTGAAAACGTACGAATGGACAATAACATAAATGCAAATAACTCACATAGGTATTATATCTACTGAATGTTATATATTAAACCATTCTTGTTATAAATAAGGTGTTGCAACTTTATTAACTTGTCAGTAGAAATATTAAAAATTCTTCAGAAATTTATAAGGCAGGAATTATTGATGTGTTTCATAAGGAATAGATCGTTTTTAGAAAGACGTATATCAATTGCGAGAAAATTATTATTGATTATGATCTATTGAATTGGATCTTCTTGAAAGGGATATAGATTAAGATGACAGAATTAATGCATTTACCACAGTAAAATATATCAGTATGGTAATGACGAAAAGAAAGAAATGATAGATCATCAGCCACCCATGAGAAACCCTTCTGTGTAATTTCTATGTGTCAAATTCCTATTTCATTATCATATATTGATTTCCCTTTTCTCTTGTCACCAACTTTACTCTGTCATTTCATTGATTTTCTTGTTAGTGTTATCAGCAAAGTAGAGCGCACACGTTCTTCTTTATTGAAAGATTTGAAAATATTTGAAAAGAAATATCTCTTCCTTTATAATGTAATAACTTGAGTTGAAAAAGATTATTATTTTTTAAAATTTAAATTTTATTCTTTAGTTAAATCAATTTTTTAAGTTAATTTTTTTCTGTTTATAAATTTAATCCACAATAAAAACGTGTCTTGTAATTATCATGTTCTAGAATATAAGACAAAGTTTAGAGATTAAGAAACTTTTGTGGTCATTGGTCAATGTCAATCAACATGTGTCACTGTTACTAAAAGTTCGTGAGGTGGATTAGTAGTGAGGAAATTGGTGATATTTTTTATCTTGGCATCACTAAATTTACTTCCGAAAAAAAACAAAGTTTTTTGATAAAGTCGTTCGTTTTATTTTTTAAATTTAATTTTTTGTATTATTTTTTTGTACATTCGGTTATAAGATCTTTATTGATAATTGTATTAGAAGAAGGATGTTTCTTCTGCTCTCAAACTAGAAAGATTAAATCCAGAATCCTTATCATGACATCCAGAAGATGCAGTTTGTTTCCTTGACCGAGCAAGATCATTAATTATGATTGTAATTGGATTAATGTGGAAATAAATTAGTATCCTTACTCTTTATCTATAACACATCTGTCGTGTTTTATCATTTCCTTACAATATATTGAATACAATAATATTAAAATATATGTGTGATATTTTATTTAAAATTAAGCTAATTAATTATTAAATATTAATAAATAAATTCAATTAAGCTGAAACTTTAATTGAATAAATAATAATTTCAATTAATTTAATCTTATAAATAAATAAATTAATTAATTTTAAATATATTATAATCTTAAAAATTAATATTTTTACTACTTAAGTTATAAATTTGTTATGACATCAACGAAATCTCCACTCAGATTTTAATTAACTATCAGCACAATTCAATATATCAATACATTTAAATAAACATGTGATAATAATATTGATGAAATTTAATGTTTAAATTCTAATTTTAATGAAAATATTATTTTTTTCATGTCTATAGGATATGAAAAAGCTCTCTTGAACCATGCTCGAAACCAATTGCATACCAGATATCACTGTAAATGAGACACCAGAAAAGGTTTGTACATGGTTCTTTTTAAATTTTTCTAACTAAATCTAAAAAGGCAAACATATATATACAAAAATATATTACATAAAGATAACTTTGTTTCTGCTATGCTTATGTATTTACTTATTTTGAATTTTTGGTTAATAATGGGTATGCCTTTCTCTGTCCTCCTCTGAATATGTTTATGTTCGTCGAAATTATGCTTAGAACAAGCATATAAATAAATAATTTATGTTTTATTCAAAGCTTTTGAGAGGTTTCTTATTCAAAAACACTTCGTAGGAGTTAATGCTTAGTATAATTTTTCTTGTCGATCATCATTAAGTTACTTAACTTTGGAGACTCTTTTTAATTAATCGAAGTTAAACTTTGTATGATAAAATGGGTTGTAAATAAAAATATAACGGTGATTTTTGCTATTAAGTATTTTAAAGTATTTATTTAAATTCTTTTTTACATAAAAGGGATTTTTAGTAGCCGTTACTAAATTATTAATATGAATTATTTAATATGGAAATGCTGATTGAATTATAACAAATCAGATTAAATCATGTGGAAAATTGCTAAATTATCATCGTCATTTAGTGTATTATCTATAATTAATTTATTTTTATTAAGTTATCTAACATAATTATACGCATTGTGAAACAAAATAAATTATTTGGAATGCAATCTGTAATGATCAATCTGCAAGATAGTTTGAATATCATTCCTCCTCTAATTTATAAATAATTGCTATATTAGAAAGTAATAAATTGTCTAAAAATTAAAAATGTTATTATATTCTTATAAAATGTTTTAAAATATTCAAAAATATCAGCATAATTTTAATGTTATCACGAAAAATAGCACATAAAAATTGAGCTTTGATGTGAGTAGAGAGAAGAAATTAATATTTTAATAAATTATATATACTGTATATATAAATTTGACATAAAAATATTGAAGGTTAAACGATATTTCAATCAATATAAAACAAAATATATTTAAAATATTTACTTTAATAATAAACGTAAAAAGTATTTCCCGTTTATTATTAAAGTAAATTTAATAATAATTATATGTATTTTTATAGAATTTTAATATTTAATATTTTCAAAGGAGTTGAACTTTTACTGGCAAACACATTATTATCCTAATTGTTTAGGAAATATACGCAAGGAAAAGAAAGATGGTCGAAGTTTAGTTAGAAATTTTTATATTGAGAGTGAGTTTGTATCCAAAACTTGTTTTTACATCAGTTCCAGAGCTATGATACTTTACATTACTAATTTTCATTGCTATCATAATTATTTTGTATATTATGAAAAGGAAAATCAAAAAATTATGCTCTTTACAGTAAACAAACTAAGTTTCATTTTATTTAGTGCCTACACTTCTGCTAGATACAGTAGATATTCTATTTACAAATATATTTCTGACTCCTATATTATATTCAATCAATCTCAAACTATAGTAGAAAAAGGAACAATTCTGTTATATTATATTCTGTTCTTTTTACTTTGCAACTCGAAAGTTTCGAAATGAAGCCAAGTTTGCAAACATGCATTTTTTTTAAATGGGGGAAAAAGGATCAAATTTCCACTTTTTGTAATAATTTCCGTTTATTTAGATTAAATCTAAAATACACGTATAACAAAAGCATCAATCATAAGAAATTCTCAAGGATTTTTCGCCAAAATGTATTTCTCAAAAGTACACACTATTTACCCACAGATGGTATCAGGTCAACGATGTCGCGTCTTTTACCGAAAATAATAGTATTTAGTATCTCTATCTCACTTTTCCATGCCAATAGAAGTGTGTAATACGGAGAAACTCGATCCTCAACTCATTCTTCATTCTGGATAACTGTGTGGAATTGAACGACATTGCTTCACAACCATACATCATTGTTGATATCTCCTTTACTGCCATATCAGTCGGAGAGAACAGTACTTGTTCGTTCGACTTTAAGGCACTGATTTTAGTTTCAAATAAGCCTGAATTTGACAATGATAAATGACCTCTAGTTCACAGCTGTTGCTCATTATCTTTTCTATAGTCTAGCTAATAGCTTCTCTTTTCACACTAGCACATAGCCTGATTAGTTATGAACCAATGAACAATATTATCGTATTGTCTCTAGGTGGCTTTTGGAAGCATTCTTTAGTTTAAATATGCCAAAGAATGCAAAGAAACACTTTCTAAATAATCTAGAAACTATTTCACGTACGAGTGTAAAGTGATAGTGTATCCCCTAAGGATTTAAAGATCGTCCAATGCATCAATCATATTAAGGATCAAGGCATTGACAGCTTGAGGACAAAGACTTCCAAGTTTGATGTGGTTATACAATGTAGCTTCTGAATATAGATAAGATGACTTTCAATCGAAAGACATCACGAATGTGTTGGTGCTTTTATGCTGTAGATTAATTTTGTCTTTCAATACACATATACAAAAAATCTCCTCTGTACTAGTAACAATATTCATTTAACTGATTACATTTTTTAATGTTCACATTTTATTCTCTTACAGTAAGAATTGATCCTTACAACAACCTTTTTTTTTAATAAATTAAAACTAGTAATCATTCATCTAACGTCAATAAATGCATATAACGCTGTTATATATACACTATAAATCATTTTCGATAATACGTTAGACTTTTTAAATTGTGGGTTCTTTAGCTTGTATTAGAATTTTTAAAACTAAGAAAAATGATCTTACGTTATAAATATGATAAACAGTAACAATATATCGACGTATTTATGCTAATTATAAAAATGATACAAGTCTATACATACGAGATTATATAAGAAAAAATACTAAAGCTACTAAAATACTTAACTGTCATTCATGTAATGACATTAAAAAGATCTAATAAAGTTTAAGAATATTTTATTGAATTAAAGAACATTTAATTCTATTGAAGAGCATTAGAGAACATAATGCAGTTGAGTAATATTTAATGTAGTTGGAGAATATTTAATTTGGTTAGAGAACATTTAATGCGGTTGAAACTACAGCTGAAAGAATGCGCACTGAAGTTTAACGTCGTTTAATACTGTTAAAGAATATTTTATTGTTGAGTATTTCAATTGCTGCTAAAGAACGTTAAATGTTCAGAATAATTTAACGTTTATGAAGAATATTTAAAGTAATTAAATAACAATTACTAAGATACTAATTGTATTACTTATTTTACAGTAAATTAATTATTGTAGTAAATACGTTATGACAATAGCATTAAATAATAAATAAATTTTAAAATAAAATAAGCAATAAATTAAAAGAATACTTAACTAATATTATTTTACATTTATTTTTTAAGTTATTATATTATAAAACTTACTAAAATTTTATTTACGATATAATATTTCATTATTTATCAATAATCTTATGACATAATATTTTAAAATATATGATATATCTCACATTATAAATTTTATTTTACTTTTTCTCTTAATATAATATTCATAAATATTCAGATTTACAACCTGTATAAAAGTAAGAAGAGCTTTTATTGCCTTTTTTATTTATAAGAAAATTTTTTGTAAGGATAACAATCAAATTACTGATAAATATTTATAAGATTACAAATCAAGCAAAGTTTGCATTCTCACTCAATCTACTTTATTGTCAAAGGATTGTACACTGAGAACCGTTTAATGTTTCAGCTTATTGAATATGGAAAAATCTATCCTTTTTTTTTCTTTCTTTTAACTCACATTTAAGGTTTAGGTAGCTTGTAATGAAGGATGATTTAAAAACCTCTTCAAGCGATATTGCTCTACCCTGAACTAATGAATATATTAAAAATATGATGGGTCCAGTGTCAATCAACATAATCTTTTCGAAGTATTTTTAATTAGTTGTGTAGAATATGTAAATTTTCGTGATAAAAACACGTCAAAACTTTATAATTTTTATCATAAAAATGTTGAAATTAATGAGTGAAATTATAAAAAAACGCTATTTTTTACTTTCAATTAATGGTTATCAAATAATTATTTTTTTCTATGTATAAAAAATAAAGTTTAGTTTAATAAGAATGGAAATTTTCGTACGAAAGCATCAAGTTTCAACTTAGAAAGCTGAAATATATTGAAGAAAACATTTTCCGGCAATCTACTTTACATATAAGACATAGAAGAGTTTCGAGAATTAACAAGTTTTCAATTTAATGACACCCAAGGGGATAAGGAACAGTAGAACGAGTTGCAAGGATTTATAAGATCCGGATGGTAAATACATAGTTTGAAAGCGGTAAAAGTGGCATTTTGTATAGTGGAAAGACTGAAACGAAAATTGATGGCTTCCCGATGGAATTAGCTACTTCTTTCAGGCTATCGCATATCTATAACCTTTCTAAAGTGGCGAAAGAATGACGAGTTTCGTGGTTTAAGGCAGTTAAGGTATAAGAACAAGAAAAGTGAAAGCCATTTCAATATACTTCCCCGGAGACGGCGTTAGATTGATGTCATTAACTACGAAGCTTAGACACATGAATGATTTCAACATCGCTTTTAAAACCGATTTACCGAATGCTCCGGAAGATAGATTTCTTACTAGAGTATCTCCTAAATACGAAATTTTACACTAGATTGTTACATTATAAAAAATTTTTTTTAAAATAATAATAGTAAATTTAAAGAACTGCAGTTATACAAATTGGTGTTTTTTATTGGTATGAATTTTACAATCCGTTTCAGAAAGTAATAATAATTATAATATAGTTATATATTTATATTAGTATTGTTATTATATAATATATCTGTAGAAGTATTCATTTCATAAAGTATAATATTTGTTCCAATATTAGTACTCATCGAATTCAGTGTAACTATATTGACAAAGGAACTAAGAAACTTCGCAACTTTCTTCAACAAAGGACAGGAAATGTAAAGAGATTCAATGGAAGCAGTGATGCACGGATCTATGCAGCGTACATCAATATGAATGAATTCATGCAATAACTCTAACTTGTACAAAACTACCGACATCGAATGAAATGCAGTCATTGTAACTGCATTTGCCATCAGGTTGGTTTAGATAAAGATTTTCCTTCGTTTTATTCAGCTATCCTATTACTTTATTTTTATTTAATAATTTATTTTTTATATATTTATACAATTTCTTCAAATATCTAAATATATTAATTAATAGAACAAATGATAAAAAAAATTTAATTAGTTCGTTTAATTCACGAAACATTAAACAAAGTAAACAATCTTATTTAATGCAAATAAATTTTATCACATTAGTTTTATAAATATTTTATTATATATANTCGTTCTAATATTATAAAAAGTGCAATTTATTTCTCTATCTTTATGCCGATATTCATTGTTTAAAATTACTATATGTCTTGTGTTAAAAATTCATAAAGGAAAACATAATCGAATATTTTTTGTAATATATTTAATAATAAAATTTAATAACATTTATCATTAGTTTTAACTGAAAAATTTATGCATTTATAAATAATTTATTCTATTTACATCATTAAACAACCGAAGAACAAGTTATATTCGTAAAGATAGTCATCATGGAAAGGCTGTTCGAGTAAAGGATCCTCAAGTAGGAATAGGATATGAGACCAAAATAGGAATAGGATGTGATTAGGTTACTATTATAAGTTATTTAAAATAATTGAATTGAATGTTGAAGTGAACTCATGAGAGTTGAGTGAAATTCGGAACTAAAAAATGAAAGCTTGTCTACCAACTAAACTTATTATAAGAACACCGGCTTAGATCAATGTCTCGATTTTTCTCGGTCTGCCAAAGCATCTGGTACTATAACTCAATAGTCTCATTTTACAAAACAAGTTCAGCATTATAAAACTCTGTCTAAATTGTTTTCGTCAGTCTAAGATTTTGAAAATGAAATAAAATAAATTACTGAAATTTTTTCAATTTCGTTATTAATAAAATCTGCTTTATATTTATATTATTATTTTTTTAATATAAATAAAACAATTTATATAATTTAATTCTATACATATTTATATAAATAACCTATAATTTATTTAATAAATGTTTACATTTATTGAAGTAAATTAGTATATTTTCTTTCTTTAACTTTATAAAATAAAATAGAAGCGATTTGATATTATTCAAATATAACAAATTGAGCAAAATTCGATTTAGCAAAATAGATAAAATAACGGTATCATAGCACTTTCAGAATAATTTTAAACTGAATCAATGCATAGAGAAAGAGAGCTAGTGATTTTATTTCTTAAATTGATTACCGTGACCATTAAAAGTATCAGTCTTTTGCAGAGACCATTGAAGTTACCATTACGTAGTCTCTGACAAGAGCTTCCATTATATACAGTACTGGAAATTGCTATTCTAAATGACAATGTTGAACCGACGAGAAATATTTAAGAAAATTGAATTTGTTCTTTTTTCCATCTCTTAGATTATAGGGGTTGAAATTCCCTATGCAAAATAACTTTACAACTTGAAAAAATCTTCTTTTTTTTAGATCTCCTTTTTCGAATTCTTGCTTCATTGATCCTAGTGTGCGATAATAGAATGAATGAAACTCGGAGAATAGAAAAGAGATTCAAAGTTGGAATTAAATTACTGTCCTTAGTTCGTTGTATCTAACGAAACCAAGACTTCGTTATGCAGAGTAAAAGACTATTTTACTTTCCTTTCTTTCAGTTTGTAATTAAATTGTATAGCTTAATAGGCTGTAAGGTTATAAGCTACATTAATGATCACTTTGCTTCATTAGTTGAACAAGATCCTCTCTGAAATTGTATTTACTACTGAATATTTCCTTCAAATTTTTTCATCTTTTCATTTACTTGTATGTAGAAAGCAGAAATGTACGAAGAAAAATATTTAGAAAAACTTTAAAAAATTACTATAAAATATATTTTATTTTGAGACAAAAAGAATTAAAATAAAAATACGAATACAAAATACTTTATAAAACCTTCTTATCTTCGTGTAAATAAAACTTTATTTTAGTATTTAAATTATTTGAGATTATTCTTTTAATCAGTTGTATAATTGTATGTCTTCTGGCCAATTCAGTTAATTTAAATATTAATGCTCGAAACTTTTTTCCAATTAGTTAGATTAAGAAAATATTGATGAAGTGGCGGTGAAATCCGTTTAGCAAAATGCAATTATTTTACTTTTCCTTTTGATGATAAAAATAACAATCGCATTCATTCACTATAACCGTTGTAATGCATTTTAAAAAATTACAAAATAAGAACAAATTATGATATTATCTGAATAATTTTAAAATAATAATAAAAAATATTATTAATTTCTATGTATAACGTCCCTTTAACCGAAAAAAAAACTTGTTTGATAGACTGTCTCACAGCATTTCTGGTTAGAAAATTACGACTTTATCTCACAAATTGAACTCATATTATACATCATATTATACAAATGTATTTCGGGTTGGTGTATAATCTGATGTATAATATGAGTTTAATTTGTGAAATAAAGTCGTAATTTTCTAACCAGAAATGCTGTGAGACCGTCTACCAAACAAGTTTTTTCTGGATTAAAGGGACGTTATATATAAAAATGAATAAACAGCAACCATATTACATTACATTAAGAAATAATATTAATACAAATTAAGAATTTTGTTCAAACCAAAATAGAATTGATTGCATACTATTTAAAGTACTGTTTTTTTTCTTTGAAACTGAAGATTGAATGAATTTTTCTTTAGTAAATTAATAAAGTTTTGTCCTACTTTACTGCAGCTGCAGTCAAAAACTGCTTTGAGTCTCTATCATATTTCTGTGAAAAATCTTAATTAATTTAAGTTTGGAATCTTCATAGAGCCGTTTCTATGTGTAAAATTATTCTTGTTTTCCGAAGTTCGAGAGACAAACATTGTGCCAACTTTCGATTTATATAAAGTTAAGAAATTTTTTTAAATATAATATTTTAGTTCAAGTCATTTTAAAAACTTTATCGTTCTAATATTATAAAAAGTGCAATTTATTTCTCTATCTTTATGCCGATATTCATTGTTTAAAATTACTATATGTCTTGTGTTAAAAATTCATAAAGGAAAACATAATCGAATATTTTTTGTAATATATTTAATAATAAAATTTAATAACATTTATCATTAGTTTTAACTGAAAAATTTATGCATTTATAAATAATTTATTCTATTTACATCATTAAACAACCGAAGAACAAGTTATATTCGTAAAGATAGTCATCATGGAAAGGCTGTTCGAGTAAAGGATCCTCAAGTAGGAATAGGATATGAGACCAAAATAGGAATAGGATGTGATTAGGTTACTATTATAAGTTATTTAAAATAATTGAATTGAATGTTGAAGTGAACTCATGAGAGTTGAGTGAAATTCGGAACTAAAAAATGAAAGCTTGTCTACCAACTAAACTTATTATAAGAACACCGGCTTAGATCAATGTCTCGATTTTTCTCGGTCTGCCAAAGCATCTGGTACTATAACTCAATAGTCTCATTTTACAAAACAAGTTCAGCATTATAAAACTCTGTCTAAATTGTTTTCGTCAGTCTAAGATTTTGAAAATGAAATAAAATAAATTACTGAAATTTTTTCAATTTCGTTATTAATAAAATCTGCTTTATATTTATATTATTATTTTTTTAATATAAATAAAACAATTTATATAATTTAATTCTATACATATTTATATAAATAACCTANTCCAGAAATAAATACTACATTATCTTCAATCTGGAGATGAAATTTGTTAAAATAAAATATTTTGAAAGTTATAAGAAGAAATATTTGTTAAATTATATAATGAATAATTCAAAATAATATCAAATACTATTAGTACCAAAACTGAACACGTAATATTAAAAAGAAAGTAAATAGCGGTAATGATTTTTGGTCTTTTTCAATGTAATAATAATAATAATAAATGTAATTTATTTATTTGCCCAAAAAAGCATAAAATTGCAGAAGGAAAAATAACTTAATTTTAATTATATATATTAATCAAGTGGAAAAGTTTATAAATTTTTTAATAACGTTTAAGATTTAATTATAATAACACGAATAATATTTTTCGTAGTAATTAAACGGAGATATAATTTGAATTAAATTGAATTTTTATACGTAAAATAATAATTAAAATTAATAAAATTTATTTATTAATAAATTTATAAATGTAAAAAAGTAAATTTAATAAAATAAATCAATTTTAATCGAATAAAATCTAGAAGTATAAATACAATCTGATTAATAGAAGTATTGTCTTTATTATTATAAAACATAGAAAAATCGATTTTTAGACTTTTTGAAAGAAATACATTGTTTATTTTTATAAATTCAATTATTAAAATAAATTGCATTTTTCAAAATATCGAGTTTGGGGAATACAAATTTCTACATTCGAATTCTTAAGAACATTAATAATGTAAAATGTTATTTAGAAACAGTATTTTATTTTAAAAATTATTTTTATTCTTGATTTAATATTAACATATTAAAAACAGTAATCTTCAAAAGCTAGTGTTTAAGTAATGCCGCAATTTTCTGATTGGTGCCAATTTGAAAGATTAATAAATAAAATAAGACGATTTGAACATTGATTCATGCCAATTTTGCATGATAATGTTATATTCTAGGACTTCAACGTAATCTCAGTCCAAAATAAAAATAAATTTGACCTTAAGTTTTTATACTCAAGGTCAAATTCTTTTACAGATTGAAGTGAAATACTGTATCAATAAGTTTCTGCACGTTAATGGAGAGGTGTCATGCAAATAAATGGAAAATATTTTATTTGAATTTAAAAAAATTTAAATAAAATTTTATTCTTGCTTGCGTGCATGATATATGCCATGTATCATTTATTTCACTTTAATATAATAAAAAAAAAGCAGTTTACCTAAAACAATTATCTAGAAAGTAGTAATCAAAAACATATGTAAGGCTGGACTTAAGTTCATTATTAACCATTAATCACTTTAAGCCCGACCTTTCATAAAAATCTGCTGTTCATTAAAAACTTATATAGTAAACTTAGTACGACTTAGTTTAAATCATGTCGGATTTAAACTGAACGTATCCTTAATTCCAGAATATGAAAATCTCTGATCAAATCTTTAAATCCGGATGCGTAATGACCCTATAGTTTCCTTTCTTTCATTACACCTATTCTCTTATAATTGTAATATTTAGGAGAGTGAAGAAGGCAATATTTCTCTTTTAATATTTAGAAAAATAATAATAACAATATTATATTAAATAGCTATTTATATGAAGAAATTATTTATATTTTCTTACTTTAATAAGCATAACATTTTAAAAATCAGTAAAATAATAAGAAGAAATGAACATTTTCTTTCGAATGTCTAAAAATTACATTGCATAAATTGAATTTTTCAAATTATTAAGTTCACTTAAGTACAGTAAAATACAAGTAATAATAATTAATTCATTATTGATGATAAGTATTTATTTATTGATTATAATCATAATTTATTAATAAACTATGATGATATAAGTTTTCCTTACTGATTCAGGTCAAGTTTCCGTCCTAACTGTTTTCTTCATACAAAAATATCCAACCTTCTTGACAAGACATTAAACATTCGATTGCTCAAAACATCTAGACTATAACGAAAATAATAAAAATATGCAATTATTATATAGTTATTACTTCTTTATAAAAAATAGTTTAATTAAGTTATCTTCTAATGATAAATATAGCATCAATCATCGTTTTTATGCAATCAGAATTTGTTATTGAAACAAATTAAAGCATATTTTTATCATAAAAGAATGAAATTTAAATAAAATAAATAAGAAATAATAATTATTTATAAAAAATACATAGCAGTAATAAATTAAACTTTGTTTTTTCAATATTTTAAAAAAATATCATTAATAAATTGAATATTTTAGAACAGAGGATGTAATAAATTAATAACCACAAATTTAATTTTTATATAAAATAAATTAATTAACAATCTAATAGAGAATTATGCGGTTTTTAAAATTATTTAAATTATTAAAGAATTATTATTTTACTTTTATAATTAAAGTTTCAATGATTAACAAATTTATAGTTTTTCTTTATCCTATAGTTCGTGTTTACATTTAATCTAAAATATATAATATAAAAAAGCACGTTTATTTTAAAATATCAATTTTAAGATTTAGGACCTAGTTTAGTGTATTAATTTATTTTATATATATTTTTTAACACCTAAACCTTGAGCTTATGACACTTTATAAATAAAAAAAAATGATAACGTTAAAACCAAATAATGCAATTTTTAAAGCAAAATGTACTTATTGTTGATTATTTTTTATAACAAAGTAAACATTTAATTTCTTTTTCGAAAACTAAATTAAACTTTCTAATTCATCATACTATAACCTGATTAGTTATATATTTAGATATATTATAAATATTCACTGCATAATTATATATTACTTTCTTCTTTTATTAATCAAAAATTGAAATTTTGTAAGTGTAATAGTTAAATAATTCATTAATGAATATTGTTTCGTTTAAATAAATGAATATTATCTTACTTAAGAGAGAGAGAGAGAGAAGTAATATTCAATTTAATAATTAGATTCTTCAGACGATATGACATTGCCATCAACCAGAAGATACAATAGTTTTAATTTAATAATAAAATTTATTTATTAAAATCTACAGTTTCCTTTGTTTTTTTTAAAAAAATTTATAATACAGCTAATCACTTAAAAAACGAATTTATTAATTAGAAAAGCCAGTAAAAATAAAATTTGTAAAAGTGCTTATTGAACTGGATATTGATGAAAAGTAACAACAGGATAAATTTAATTTATGAAGAATCTCTATACAATTTTCTTTTGCCTCATTCTTCTAACAATGAAAATAGATCCTGATACAGTATTAGAATTGAGTTACGTCCCGCAAGAGTATAGTTTACAACATTAAGAGAAAATTAATGAAGACATTTAGCGATAAACTTGTCTCCCTCATTTAATCATGACTCGTCTGCTATTCAAGTTCATTGTCCAATTGATTGGCTGTTGAAAAGCTCCAACATTCAATTGGTTATTCATTTATGTAACTGCTACAACAAATTTACATCAGTAATAAATGTTAATGAAGTCTCCATTCCTTTACTGTTAATCAGATACAAACTATCTAAAAGTATCTGAAAGATCAAAATAAAGTTCCGAAAATACCTTAACAAATTAAAATAATAAAATAATTAAAAAATTATTTTTACAATTATAAATCTAGATTATGGTATTAACTATTCTGTAAGAATAATTGTCATTAAAAAAGAAGAAAATGAATTAAAGCTTATCTACAAAGGCTGTAGAATCAATTTATTATGAGTAGTATACTTATCGACAATTGAATTGGCAGAAGGGTTGTAATGTCTTCTAACTTATGATATGATAAGCATTAATACTGTATTTAAATCACGCTAAGTATGATTAGTCTGTGCCTATTAAATTCTCTTCGTGAGAAACTTCTAACATTAAATGAGGAAGATTCACGCGTTGTATTAACATAACAAGCTGATAGTTTCAAAAGATTAAATGAAGAATGGAAACGATTATGTTTGAAAATGAATTATGAGCAGAAAATTCGAATTCTACTTGCAGATTATTAATTCTAATACTTGCTTTAATTTTATAATCTTTGCCTGGATTAATCATAGTGATAACTAGGAGACACGCATTAAATAATGTTAATATGATTTAATCTGATTAAGTTTAATGTATTTTACAAAATATATATACTTAAACAAAGTTATAAATTATTATTTCTCTTTTATAAGTATGTATATTATTAGAATAAAATACTAAAAAAAAGTTTTTCGAAAATAAAAAATTAAAACTTTGAATGAGTTCTTTAATATCTTATTTTATAACTTTGAAATCTTTCAAGGAATGTTACGTTACACATCATAACGATATGGATTTAACATCGAGAAACATAATTTACATCTTCTCTTATGTTATTTTAAAACATAATTTTAATAGTTACTAAGTTATAAATACATCTTTGATATTAATTTCTACCATGTATATATATATTAATATATAAACTATGTGTAAACATCATTTACTTATGTTAATAAAAAAAGACAGGAATTTTCAGGAATTACACGATTCGTTTAATATCGAAAAGAAAATAAAAACAAAATGTTTTCATATTAAGGAAAGATATAAAAATAAAAATGGCTAAAATTATTTTTAAAAGTATTTTATATGTAAATATTTGCTTAAGGTGACATTTTTATCTAAACATAAAAAACTTTTCGAATAGGTTATATTATGCAGAAAAGATCGGTTTTGAATAATGTTTATTTCTATGAATCTGTTTGCAAAACTGTTCTACATAACTTTAATTAAAACATGTGTAGCCAAGCATAAAGTCAATTAAGTTTCATTTGAAATTGAAATTTTCTTCAAATTAAAATGAAAGTTAGAAAAATATCCGGTTTCTGTAATTTTTTAAAATTATTTAACTAGATTTCTTCTATATAAAATTCATCAAATTGATAAAAATTACAGTTTATATGTTATAGAGTTTTAATGATAATTTTTCATTAAATATTCTATTGTAGGGATATTTGTTTACCGATCGAATGAGAAGCGACACGAGTTCAATAAATAAAATAGTCTTTTTACAATTGTTTTGATACTGACAAACAAATCAAAGTGTCACCATCACTAACAATAAACACATGGAAAAGTCTTAAATCAATATATCAGCTTCTACGTGCGGCAGTTACAAAGTTAAGAATAACACAGATATATACGGTATATACAAAGGGAAAAGCTATATAAATTTTTAACAAAATATCTTAAAATAAATCTTTTTTAAATATGAATGAGTTGGGAAAATTAGATTACCGTTACTCTAAGCCGTTCTAAATGTCTAAATCCGGTATAATAACAATAACAATGTTTATGTAAAATTATCATATGCTGGTCTATATAATTATTGTAGACTATCTCTCATAATCCACAACCGAATTTACCTCACTCCTACATCGAAAATTGAACAACTAATTAATCTTATTTACTTAACTCACTTAATGTTAGCAAGCAAGCAACATCATTGACTTGAATGCTCAATGCAGGTGAGGTAATTAATTAGAACCATTTGTGACGAAGCATTTCATAGAAAATGTAATGAGTTGTAACTAGAGTAATTTAGTCGATTACAACCTGTAGACCGTAACTAGACAGGAAGGTATGTTTACTAAGATAAGAGAATTTAATCTGTTGAACATGTTTCAACAGCAGTGAAGCGATCAAGCTAGCGAAGCACCCAAGAAGTTATATAGAATTATCGTCAGATGACAGATTTGGGAGGTGTCGATAGCCACAGCTAGATGGGATTTTCTTCCAAAGAACGTGCTAGCCAGAGATAATTACACGCTGTTCGATTATTGAATGCCAGACGAGCTCTAATGGATTATTTATCGACAGAGTATAAATTTCTTTCTCAGTTACGATCTAACAGATAAAGTTACAATGAAAATAATCGATATGGTGATAACTAGTTTCCACGTTATAATATATTGTAAAATAGATTTTAAAAATTAAAAATCTATAGAACTATTTAAACTTCTACTGTACTAAAGGGTAATTTTAATATATTATAAATTAAAATTTTATTTCTATATAAAATTTTTTACAAATATATTTTTAAATAAAAAAATAAAGATAGAAATATGAAAAAATTATTATAATATTTTTTGTTTGTATGACATTCTTATTGCTGTTTGTTTATTTATTTTAGTCTTGCTACTTTTTTAATATACGAAATTTTATTTGTATATATTTTGACTATTTTACTGTTGAATTTTATTTATTTATATATTTTTGCATATAAATATTTTTATGTAAACATTCTGTTTTGTGTAGCTTGGGTTGTTTAATTTTTATAACTTATGTTATCATTTATGAATATGTTATTTTTATTTGTTTATTGTTGGTAATTATTATTTCAAATTTTTATTTATATGTACAGTACATGTTTTCTTTTCTTTATATATATATAAATATTTTTTCTTGTTTTATTTATAAGATCTAGTTTGATTTTTTGTTGAGTTTCTTTTATATTTTATTGTATTGTGTTTATTGTATTTTAATATTGCTATTTTATTTTGCTTGATTTTACTATAATCAACATTTTTGCGCTATAATTTGAAAAAATTTGTCGACTTGTAAATTCTTACTATCGTCCGTCCGTCTGTCTGTCTGTCCTTCCTCAATATCAAAACGGTGATAGATATATGAACTACGAAAGAAGATACGAAAACCTTAGGGCAGAAGACCCCACTCGATTAATTATATTAACTTCCAACGGAAACTGGAAGTTACGTTATTCCAATTTTAAAATTTTCTCCTGAAAGGTGCTATTGATAAATAGATAGCCGACAGGATTGTATTGTTAAAGGAAAAGTATGGTATACGGGAGAAAGCCACTACTAATTTGAGGTAGAAAGCATATATTTTAAATGAAGCAAATTTAAAACATATTATTAAAAATTGCAGCCCGGCATTGTGACGATTTCACAATAAATAATTGATTTTTTTTTGTTGTTGTATACTTATTTACTTGTATATGTTCATGTTCCTAGTATCTTATGGAGATAATATCGAATGGGTAACATTAGGAATTAATTTGTGCATTAATCTTTGATAGATAAATCTAAAAATACGTAAACACACATGTACATAATAAAAATATATTCTTGAAATAAAAATAATTATGTTTTATTTACATTTTATATTTAATTTTAGGTTAAGCAATACGCAACCCTGATCTTCCTTGAATACGCTTATATACTTCTTTATGTTTTGTTATTTTACTTTTTATGCTATTATTTACATTTTATCTTATGTATATTTCTTTCTTATATATGTTTATCTGTACAGAATTAAAGTAAAATATATTTTACTATTATTGATTATTTTACTAAAACTTCCCTTATGTAAAAGATTAAAGAAGCATTATAGACCTAATATGCAGTAAAATATTTTAAGGAAAATCTAACGCAAATAATAACATTATTGATGGAAATAAATACATATCAGTCGAAATACTTTTAGAGGATAATGTGTTACGATTCGGCTTAATGTAAAATCCAATACTGGTAATGTCACAAATATGGCTTCCAGAAATAAATACTACATTATCTTCAATCTGGAGATGAAATTTGTTAAAATAAAATATTTTGAAAGTTATAAGAAGAAATATTTGTTAAATTATATAATGAATAATTCAAAATAATATCAAATACTATTAGTACCAAAACTGAACACGTAATATTAAAAAGAAAGTAAATAGCGGTAATGATTTTTGGTCTTTTTCAATGTAATAATAATAATAATAAATGTAATTTATTTATTTGCCCAAAAAAGCATAAAATTGCAGAAGGAAAAATAACTTAATTTTAATTATATATATTAATCAAGTGGAAAAGTTTATAAATTTTTTAATAACGTTTAAGATTTAATTATAATAACACGAATAATATTTTTCGTAGTAATTAAACGGAGATATAATTTGAATTAAATTGAATTTTTATACGTAAAATAATAATTAAAATTAATAAAATTTATTTATTAATAAATTTATAAATGTAAAAAAGTAAATTTAATAAAATAAATCAATTTTAATCGAATAAAATCTAGAAGTATAAATACAATCTGATTAATAGAAGTATTGTCTTTATTATTATAAAACATAGAAAAATCGATTTTTAGACTTTTTGAAAGAAATACATTATAAATTCAATTATTAAAATAAATTGCATTTTTCAAAATATCGAGTTTGGGGAATACAAATTTCTACATTCGAATTCTTAAGAACATTAATAATGTAAAATGTTATTTAGAAACAGTATTTTATTTTAAAAATTATTTTTATTCTTGATTTAATATTAACATATTAAAAACAGTAATCTTCAAAAGCTAGTGTTTAAGTAATGCCGCAATTTTCTGATTGGTGCCAATTTGAAAGATTAATAAATAAAATAAGACGATTTGAACATTGATTCATGCCAATTTTGCATGATAATGTTATATTCTAGGACTTCAACGTAATCTCAGTCCAAAATAAAAATAAATTTGACCTTAAGTTTTTATACTCAAGGTCAAATTCTTTTACAGATTGAAGTGAAATACTGTATCAATAAGTTTCTGCACGTTAATGGAGAGGTGTCATGCAAATAAATGGAAAATATTTTATTTGAATTTAAAAAAATTTAAATAAAATTTTATTCTTGCTTGCGTGCATGATATATGCCATGTATCATTTATTTCACTTTAATATAATAAAATAGAATAGCAGCTGCTTAGAAAATTTCATATTGATAAAATTCAAATATTGAATATATACCCTGCATTAAGTAAATGCAGGGCATATATTCAATATATTCAATATTAAAACATTAAATAAATGTTTTATCAGAAATATATCACGGCGTATTTTTAATTTATGAACATTTCTAAATTCCTTTTTATATTTAAACAAATTTGATACAAATTTTTATTGATATGTAAGAAGATATAACTTTGAATGTAATTACTAAAGTTATCGTTAACTTTTTTCTTAATTTTATAACTTCGAAATAAAAAAAAAAAATCAGTTGTTTATCTATCTTATGTACTCTTTTTCAAAATTAAAATTATTACATGCTTCAAAATGATTTAATTTTTAATATAATAAAAAAAAGCAGTTTACCTAAAACAATTATCTAGAAAGTAGTAATCAAAAACATATGTAAGGCTGGACTTAAGTTCATTATTAACCATTAATCACTTTAAGCCCGACCTTTCATAAAAATCTGCTGTTCATTAAAAACTTATATAGTAAACTTAGTACGACTTAGTTTAAATCATGTCGGATTTAAACTGAACGTATCCTTAATTCCAGAATATGAAAATCTCTGATCAAATCTTTAAATCCGTGATTCATTAAAACAAACATTTCAGAGATAACCTAGACGAATAGTGTTCACCTATTTTCACGCTTCTCTCATTTTTTAAAGTAATTTTTATTATTATATTCTGCTTGAAAAATTTTTATTCATTACTCTATGCATTTTAAGGTAATAGTGTCAACAATAAAAATTTCAGAAAAACTAATATTTTTTATGATTTTCTAAATAGCTTTCTTGCTCAGGATAACAGAACTACTTATATTTATGCCTCATTTCATATATAAGTGGGTATACATGTACCGTAATTTGCAAAGTTACTTAAGAGCTTAATATCATGGACATATTCTTACCTTAAAAAATTTAAAATAAAATTTTTTGTGTATGTATTTTACTACCGTTTTGAAGTGTTTTTCTTTTGTATTCAGTTTCAGTATATATTGGAAGTTATCCTAAAATATATGAAAAATTTCATTTATTTTATTTTGTTTAAATGTAGAATATTAAATAAGCTTAAATTATCATTTAATCATATTTTAATAAATTATTGAATTATAATATAATTTTATAGTTTCTTATAATAGCTAATACCTATGCAGATAATATTTCAATAAAATAAAGTACAAGTTATATTATTTAACTCTATAATAATTTTTTTTCTAGTTATAAATACAAAAATTTGTAAAATTTACTGGTTAAACATGCATATACATACATACATATATATATGTAGGCATGTATATTTGTATTGATCTTCTGAACAAATATCAATTGCAGCTGATCAAGAAAATCAATTGTTGGTGTATATACATATATTATTGATATTTATTTATCTCTTGTAAGGTTTCAGGAATTAATACTTCTTTATAGTGTATTTTTATTTTATTATATATTGTTTTTTTATTTTATTTTATTTTAATTTACACGATACATTTACTTTTTGATTTTAAAATTTATTTATTATAAATGAAATTTCATATGTAATATTAAATTCTTTCGAAATAAATATAGGCCTAAGTTACTTTAAAGTGTTTTTTTATAATATATTGTTAAACGAAGCAAAATTTCATAACGGCGATACTTTTCTAGAACTACTTTAAATGCCTATTTAAAATTCGATTGAAATTAAATCAAAAATATCAAGTAAGTTTGTTGGAGTTCTGGAAGTATTATATCCAGGTACCGTAATATCTACTATAATTGGAGTAGTAGAAGATCTTAGATCAGCAATATCTGATAAACAATATCTATAAAAACTCGAAATAAAAAATTAAGTTTCTATGAGTCTTTGTCGATCAAGTAAAAAGAAACTTGAACAAATTTTTATTAGTTTATCTATCCAAGTTCCGAAATACAAAGAAGAAAATGTTTCAATATGAACAGCACACAGCCTATTAGTTTCAAGAGGGTCTTAATTGTATTAGAAAGAATTGAATTTAAAAATTTTATAAGATACATTGATAAGTAATTGATGAATTTACTTTCATTTTATGATACTAAATATAAATAAATGTGTTTTATAAAATTATAATTAGATAAAACGATAAAATTATATAAGAGAATTGATTGCAATTACATTTGCAACTAATAAAGCAACTTAATCTTTAGCCTAATAAATTAATTGTAAATATATAATATAATATATATGAACTTTTTGTGCTCTCTGAGCGGTAAAGGGCATAAAACCACAAATAAAAAAACAAAAAAATTTAATATATATATATAGGGGAGATCGGGGCAACTTCGGCAAGCGGGGCAAGTTTGTCAAGCGCTTTTTTTAAAAAACAAATTAAAAGGAGACTTTGGTTATAGGTTAGGCAGTTGAGTTTTATTAGTGGCTTGTTGAGTGTAGTGTTTTTATTGTTCTCCAACAAGCGTAGTTGAATTATCAAGCAAATTTTCATTTTCGTTCAATTCCATATAATATTTTTTTTCCATTTATATTGAATTGGCAGGTTTTGTTATAATTCCATGATAACGAAAGTTACTTTTCCTGTTAGAAGGATGTAACTTCAACTTATTCACGTGGCCAGATCGTGGCTTGGCATTCTGTTCTCAGGGTTGTACTTAATGTTTCGAAATCATGACTAGCGGGGTAAGATCGGCAACATAAAGCCACATTAGAAGCAAAGGATAAAAATCAAACAGATGATAAATGAAAACATGTTTGCATTTGTTATTCATGTATATATGTCTTTGAACTTGCATTTCGTTGTAATAATATTAAATGGGTGTTGGATTTGTATTTCTTTGTTTTAATAGTGAATTCCAACTTATACATTGTTAATAACATAATTTTATATACGTGCCTATCTTGCCCCATTACTGTTGCCCCTATACCAGGGGCAACTTTAATAAAAATAATTAAAATAATTACAACTTTACAAAAAGAGAGAAGTTGCCGATCTTGCCCCTATACCCGGGGCAACTTCGTCAATTTCTCTCTTCTTGTAAAGTTGTAATTATTTTAATTATTTTTATTTCCAAACTGATTTTAACCAGTTCTATAGTAAGGTAACATTCCAATAGACAATATGCAAAGCTTTTTTTTTCAGTTTACAGCAGTATTTATTACACAAAATTTAAGTAAAGCTTAACATGCCGATCTTGCCCCGATCTCCCCTATATATATATATTAAATTTTATATACACGTGTATATTTAAATATATACACGTGCTTTTTATTAGTTTGAGAGGTTTAAAGAAAAATCGTTTTCAAAGTCGGCAAAAGAAAAATTTTAATGTTTACTTGCCAAAATTTATTTTAGATGCTAAAACAAAATACTACTTTCTGTAAGAATAGTTTGTCCAATTTCAATTTTACGTGTTATAAATATATTATGAAGCAGACGTAACAAGTAAAATATAACAAAACAGAAAGTTAAAGATAAAATATTTAAAATAATTAATGTTAAAGTTACGCTTACCGAAATGTGTAAATTATTCTATAAGTTATTTTTTTAGTAGCAAAATATAGTTGAATTATTTATATTTTTGTGTTTTTACAAGTTGACAATATCATTTTACAATAATAGAATGTTACGAAAAATGTTTATTTTCTTGGAAATCTTATAAAAGTTTGAGATAACATTTTTAACATTATTTAAATTATTTTTGTTAATTTTCATCTAAAAGAAACCTGATTTCGTAAACAACATTTTAAATAAGTTATAGTTTATCGTTTAAAAAATATCAAATATACAGTAAATTTAAGCGTTTAAGCAAATTAAATTTAAAAAATTAAGCAACAGCCACTTTATTTAATCATATATGCTTGTATTAATAGTATTAACTTAATATAGAAAATACATAATTATACTGTACACTACATTATGTAATACTATATAGATTATATGAATGTATACAAATCAGTACTGTGTTCCTCACCTTTTGTACTGCTTGTACCCTTTGAATTTTTAAAATGAATTTTCCTACCCTCATAAAAAATTTGTTTTTAAGAGAATGGCGTCGTTTTCTCACAAACATTTTAACCTAACTTATGGTACAGTACATCTTAAGCGATGGAAAGGGAAACATTATATGTATCCATTTAAAACAAACTAAGCTAGATCTAATAATATTTAGGTCTAGCTTAGGGATCTGCAACAGAAATATTACATAATTATACATTTAAGTTTGAATTTTTTTAAAATAAAATATTCGTTTTAAAGAATACTCGGTTCACGAAGAGAAAAAGGCAAGAAAAAAATTTATTGTTTCGATCAAAGAAAACATTTTATCTTCAAGAAAAAGTAACTCTCGGAAATATCTTCCTTGCACCTCAGGTTAAGAAATATTAGTTTAAATAAATTCGAAATATGTATTTTACTTCAAATTGAAAATAAATTAACTGTATTATCAGTTATATTAATTTAATTAACACGCAACTTAATTATTTAATAATTCCAGTAAAAAAATTCCTTGATTTAAAATCGTGCAGATGAATTCATATGTCAACGGAAAATCTTACAATAAAAACACATTCATTATTTTATCTCGATTCTGGAGGAGGCGCATTCTATATTTTCGTTTTTATTGTAAATTAAAATGAATGATATGACATTGTAATAAGAAACATAAATCATAATTTGGTCATTAATAACAATCTGTCATTATTACTGTAATTTTGAATGTAGTTTATAAACAAAGTTAATCGTATCGATTTTCCTTCTTTCTTCTATATAATTGTTAACAATGCTTTACATATGATTTTTACATGTTAACTTTTCTAAACTGTAGCGCTTTCATTCATTATTTTATGTTACTAATTGCTAAAAATATATTGAATGTGATCGATAAGTAAAAGTAAAGTATAAAGTTTTATTCTTTTAGATAAAATAACAGTAATAAATGAAGTCTATAACTAAGAATATATCAGGAAATTAAGCGTGCACACATAAGCATATATAACATATATATATTTTATTATTATTTTCTATGTGTTTATAAGTTATTAATCTTTCTATATGCAATGAGAATAAAAACAATCATAATGTTGCTCAGAAGTAAGAAATAATTCGATCAATGAATAATGTACTGTAGAAGAGAGAATTATACTATTAATAAAGTTTATTCTGATAGACTTTTTTAAAATTTCATGACTATATCCAAGAGAAAACAGACTTAAATAGCTGCTCATAAATAGCTTGTAAATTTCCTTATTGTCACCTAACTGACTCTTAGATAAGTTCTTGTATTTTGTTGAAAGAACAGTACTCTTGTCACCACTCAGAAAATTTATTGCATTTCTTGACCATGTATCACTATCTGTCATCATTTTCCTTGCTTTGTCCAACATTTTCTGCGTGAACACTTTCCTATTTGACTTTCTTTATATTATCAAGATCCATATCAGTTTTCGAAGCCTGGAAATTCAATTTAAGGTAGAAAAATTTCAATAATTTTGATTAAGATAAGGAAATGAATGCAGACAGAAAAATAGATGTTTTGAATTGATTGCATATTTTTGTTTTATCGCTTTATTATCTCATCACGTAATAACTAGCAATGCATTTTTACTTGATGTTTCTATCCATTCTACATCAAGTACCACTAGAATATTATATTTCAATAATACAATTATGATTTCTTTTAAAAGAAAAAGCGTGCTATCTCATCTTACAAAATACTGTAAATGAAGAAAGAATTCGTGCTCCTCAAATATTGAAAAATGCAGAAAAGCAGAAATTTAGATTTCAATAATTCTTATTAATTTATTCTTCTTAAAATGAAGTACAGAATTTCTTAGACTTGCCAAAAGCTAAAATACTTTTTAATTATTTGAGAACTCATTTGTCAATGTATCTATAGAGTTATGGCAGCTTTTATTAGAAAACCGTAATGTTATTTTATTTTTATCCACTTTCCAATTAATACTCAATACAATGAAATAAATAATTAATATTTAAAAGTTTATATAAATTAAATTATAACAATTTTTGTAGAGATGCTGTAATAAAATTAATCAACATTAAAACGTTCTATAACATAGCTTATTCTTACAGATTTTTAACATTATTTTTCAACTATAGAATAAAATTTAAAATTAAAAGATTAATAGTAAATTTTAAATATATATAAATTCAAAAATTCAGATAAAAATTTTCAATTTTTTTTCAGTTTTTATAGCTCATAACTAGAAAATGTGAGTGATAGTTGTTCGAGTTCTGAGATATTTCACAATTTACATTTTCTAAGCTATTTGTATGCTTTAATTCAAAACGTTATTTATGTGAACAGACATTTCATAAACCTTATGCATATTATACATATACTGTATGTTATTCTGATATTTATTGTCTTTCTTCTGAATAACTCTAAATGTAGCTGTTTGTCATTGTTTAGAAAATATATGATATTTGAAACAAGATCTGTAAAAACTAGAATAAGATATATAGCATAAATTGGACAGATTTTTGTCAAAGTGTAGAAGTAAACTACTTAAATTATAATATAAAGATAATATACAAAATAAAAGTTTCATACAAATTGCTTGAGGTTCTTCTTTATGATATAAAAAAGAAAAATCGTTTTATTATAAGTAATTATTATTTCTTAAAGGGAGTTTTTTTAAGGTGGATATTTAAAGAAACGTGTATTTTAAACTATAAATTGCTATTATTCCCACTCATTGCATATTATGATAATTTTGCTGCCATTTTTGTATATAAATCAATAAAAGTATAAAAACTACATCTATATGAAACTATATATCATTCCAAAGCATTTGAATTCTGCAGAAAAATATAGAAAACTTTTTACAGAAAATTTTTATATAAAAATATAAAAAATTCTAAATTATTTACAAGAACAAATAAATTAAATGAATATAAATTATTACTAACTGCAATTAAGCATGCAACGAAAAACATATATGTAAAACAGAAACGTCATAAAAGTTATGAGTATAAAAATTATAATAATAAATAATTAAGATATGTTTTTAAATTGTTCAATTTTATCAAATTATATGATATGTGTAAAGTAGTGACCTCTTAGCAGAGGGGAACAAAAGAGGCGCGACCTTGTCAATTGGACCCACGTGCGGTCGGGTAATACCACTTGTAAAGTATTGACTTGTAAATAAGGGTAAGCAAAGAAAGCGCCGGCTTTGTTAATTGGACCCACCTGCAGTCAGACGGTAATACAATTGCCATATCATAAACAAACGAACGTAAACAAGTGGCGGACGTTTGTGTGAGCTCCACTCTCGTCGGATGACGGCGGACCTGAGTGTAAGCTGTTCGGGCATAAAAAAGGGTCGTGATTGGTCGGAAGTTCCCGTTCCAAAATCCCTTAAATTGCGGGCCGAACGAGAGGGAAGGAGAGAAGGGCAAGAGACTGATACACGGTTGTCTCAGGCACTTGGGAAGCCCGCTGAGCGTAAAGAGAGAGTGTTCTCCTCTGTTAATCTTCTCAGGGACGGGTTAGTGCTGAGACCGGACCGACCGTGCAGTTGAGCCGACTCCAAAAGCTGACTGAGGTCTCTCCCAAGAGTATTAGTTTCCAGACGCCAATCTGGCACGTGAGTTCACCACCCATGATCTTCCTGTACATATACTATGTTTATAACTTGTACAACTGTAAATAAACTGTAAATATATTCAATTTGAGTGTGGAGGTGTGCTTTCCGACGAACCTGGTTCACTACATCGAGTCGTGATACACAAGAAACCAACTCAACGAGGCGGAGTTGGGAAGGAACATTTTCAATAAGATCTTCACTATATGATATAAAAAACATGTCAGTTTAATAAATTTAAACCTTAATCATGACCTGGGAGAGGTGACTGGGTCTGGAGTAATTCGGAAATGTGGGATCGCATCTCTCCAATAGCCATAAAAATGTATAAATAAAATCAATAAAACAAATAAAAACGGATTTGCCACTACTTAACAAAAACAAATTTAATTTATATTACTCATATTTTTTACTAAAAAAAAATAAATTCGGGGTTCTGTGTGACCGGGATCACATTCAAGCGGCCTTTTTTGACCCTTTTATCTGGACTTAAATTTAAAAGAAAAATCGGAAACTAATTCAATAATATCCCGTGCGAATAGTAAAAAAAGTAGAATATATTTAATTTGTGGATTTGGTTATGTAAATTGGAAACATATTTTTATAGTTTTTGTATAAAGTACGTATCTGGTGAACCTATCAAATTTATCATTTTATATTTTCCTTCATTCAAATATGTAATTTTTTTAGACTATATTTTATGCTATAAATATATTTTTAATGAAATTGAAAATATAATAAGAAAGTTTGTTTACTTTTTTAATAACTTCACACAAGACAATAATAACTGTTATCAAAAATTATCATTTGTAAATATAATAACATTATGAAAAAATATTGCATAGAAAGTTTAATTAAATTTAATTAATTTTTATTTATATTTTACAAAGTTTTGGAAGTAAACTATTAATTTAAAAAAGTAATTAAAGAAGAAACTATTCACGACAATACTAAATAGAGGCAACAACACATTAAAAAATTAATAAAGTAAACAATAAAATACAGTAATTTGTTTCAATTTAGCCAAGATATATAAAGTAATTCTAATTATTAATATTCAATTAAACGTTAATAAAGTAGTGAATGGGATGTGTCAAATATTATTAATCTGTTTTATCATTTTAGTAACTAAAAATGTAAAGTTTGGGTTTATTCAGAACGTTTCGACGTAAATTATAATTAATCTCCACTTTTACGGTAGAAAGTAAATTTATTTTAATTTTATTTAGCATAAAATTATATATATATGACATTTAATTATTTTAAAATAATTTGATTTAATGTTTTAACTTTGTCCTTCCAACTGTCCATTTTACCTGCCAATATATATTTAAATCATTTGTCAATAATGAATTCATTTCTCAATCCATAGATTAGCAACTCTTAATTATAAGTCCAATTGTATTAACAAACAATCAACTTTTACAAAATTTTCATTACATATGTAACATTTTTGAATAATTTTGATTATTTTAAATTTTCCAATTAACATATTCACTTTAATTTAAATTAAATTTGAATGAAACATTTGGTTATAATGTAATTTAATTAAACATTTTGAGATATTTTCCTTTAATTTAAGATAGATAAGAAAAATATTCTTTCTCTATCGAAACTGTATACTTACTGATTATAGCAATTATTTTACTTGATAATTAAGTTTAAAATGTGTTATTTTGTTATAATTCTTAATTCTAATGTTATAACATAAACGTGAAAATTGTTTTTGAAATGATTTATTTCTTGTTTTACTTTCAATTATTTATAAAAATATAATACGAATTAAACGTATTTTTATTATCTTTATTATTTACTTCAATGAAAGTTTTATCTGCAGTTAGTTTACTTTATTATTTTACTTTATATACGTTCCTAATGCTGTACTACTTTCTGAAATAGATATTTGATCGTTTTTATTCTTTTCTCGAATTGTATTCCTTTAGATTTAGAAAATATAAATTTGATTTCTTTTTCTTCGACTGACAAATACGGTATTCCATATCAGCTTCTCTACTCAAATATTTATTATAATTTACATCAATTTTGAAAAGTAAAAAGCAATTTAAAATTAATTTAATTACAAAATTTTCTTTCCTTATTTTAATTGTTGTTAATTATAAATTATTCTAGAAGTTTTAATTCATTCTCCTGTTTTATTACAACGAATAATTCTATTATTATTATTATATTAATGTCTTAGTGATCAGTATCGTTAATTCCGTTAATCTCTAAAATGCTAATATTAATATTGTAGAAATTCAATATTCAAATTTAATTCAAGAATTGTATATCTGATATAAAGTTACTTGAGATAATGCTACAGTAACCCATGTTATTCGAATACATCGCGCCTTTTCTGTCTTCCAAATATAAAAGAGCATTAACCAATAATTAAAAAAAAAATTGATAGTCATTGAATTTCTATTGGCAAAGAAATATTGCCTTATTCCAATCATTGTATGAAATATAACCCACAAAATATCAATGTGCATGGAGATTGAAAATAGACAAAACAAGTAGATAGATAAATATGTTATATCGCGTCATTGGATATATCGTTCATTTGATTTGTCTCCCGACATGAGCGATATTTTCTACTGTAGAAAGAGAACTACTGTATATTTCTCTTTCTTATAACGTTTTAATTAAATAATAATTTTTCTTTGCATTTCCACATTTTAAAATAATAAAAATGTTATTGACTTTTTTCTATGAAAATGTTCACATTTTCCATATCGTAATATCAAATTTCAAGTCTTTTAATTTATTATGTCTATTTACAAATTTTCCTTTAATTCATATTCTTATAAAAACAATTATTACTTCTCTATTTATGTTCGAAAATCAATTTTTTTTAATCTTTTACATTAATCAATACTAAGTTTCTTAGGAAATCTCTTGAATATTTCCCTCGCGAGTTTCTATAAAATCATAAAATTGAATGGGAAGACTATCAAAGTGGAGCAGTTGCTCCTTTAAGACCTCTGAATATACCATAAATATAAAATAGAAAGAAGGGTAAAAAGAATGAAATAGACTTTTAACGTTCGAGTAATAGCAAAAGTATAAATAAAAACATCATAAGAGAGAAAAGAAGTATCAAAAAAGAAAGTAACATCATAATAGGTTAGAAATGGCTCGATGCTGTTGTATTATAGAATCTAGTTACTATTATTATATCTAATAGTAAAATAAGTATTCTTCGATGATGAATTTAATATAACTTTTTTGATAGCTCTTAAAAAATTAATATTTTGTGTAAAAGTCAAATATATTTAAAGTATTCGAATATATTCATATTGAAATATTTTAATACTTTATATTCAATTGAAGACTTTAAAAAATATTTAATGCATATATATTAGTTTTTATGCAAAGATGATTAAAATTTTAAAAGATGCCATTTTTAGTTAAAATATTATTGTAAATATATGTAAATTTAAATACATTTTCCATTTCATATGATTACTTAAAAATTCTATCAACATGAAATCGTTGACACATCTTGTCGAGGAAATCACTCAAGTGTAATTGACGGAGCTACATTAGTATTATCCATCGGTATCTTTCATGCAGTATGTTGTCAACGTCTGTTAATAATTGTTAACATAATCTATCAATATATCTAAAAGACCTATTAGATGTGTATATATATAGTTTGAAACATATTTAAAATGACAAAAATGAAGTCAATTAAAGTAAAATTTTATCAAAAAGTCTGTCAGAAAAGATCGTTAACTTTAATGGAGTAATATTATTCTAGGATAAATGAAAATTACCATATAAAGGAATAATTAGCACAAGTATATTTAAAAGCGTAGCCAATTTTGATGATATATTCCACTTCGAGCACTTATATCTAGTTGTAGTGTATCAGATGTTTATGATGCAGGTATTATATGCCGTACTAGTTAATGAGAATACGGAAGTGCCCCAGGAAGTCATAATCACCATCAATTATAAATCAGTCTAGCACTCAAACTGTAAATGTCATCGTGAAGTATTGTATATACACTCCCTTGTTGGCCAAGAATATGATTAAACAATAGGAGCAAACAACGTGATTTAATTATATCAAGTAATTGTTACTATAGAGAAGAATCGTTACTCATTCATACGTTTAACAATCATAAAATCTGATTGTTAATGATTCCTTTCGTATAAAATTTTCTTTTATCGTCATCAATAATTTAACATTAACATAATTACTTAGAGTAATTTTATATGAACTTACGCAATATAAATTGCTTCATACGATTTTTCATTAAACAAATCAATATAGGAACATGCTGTATGTAAATAATTGTTTAACGGCTTATTTTATAACAAAGTAATGAAAGAATTTAAAATATTTATAAAAGAAAAATCGACGCGTAGATTAATTAATTATTTTATTTGATTTATTCGAAGACAATTTCTGTTCGTCAAGAGATAAAAAAAAAAGTTAATTAATACGTAGTCGATGCTCTCTCCAAACATAAAAGCAACACAGTTTAGTCATTTATTATAAGTACAATATAACTGAACTTAAACTAGAAAGAATCCTCGAAGAATTTCAATTTTATTTTAGCCCAAAGATATTTCTTTTTTTCTTTTCACATTTCTGAATTTTGGATTAAATCGTATTTGTCAGTAATGAAGAAATAATCTCTTATATATATATTTACCAAAGCAATTTTTCGAAAATAGTACATGTTTTTTCCAATGTAATAATATGTTTCCAGAGTAAATATAAATCGATATAAGCTTTACATTTAAATTGCACATTTTATATTCGTGAATTATATTTAAAATTATTTTTAAAATTTTTTAAATTTATTCATTGATTTAATATAATTAAAATTAAAATTTTAAATCTTTATTTTATTAATTTTCTTAATTAGTTACTGAGTTTAAACAGAATTCGCTATTAATTCTTAACACGTTGTTGCCTTTTGAAATACAGATAAACATAAACATATTTAATATAGATGAATGTAAGAGAACAAATATACTGTACTCATTCATTTTTTAGCACAAAAATAAACCTAACAAAACAATTTAAAACACACATAACAAGCGGAAACTCGAGTTTTGTTTTAGCACATTATTATAAGCCAAAAAAATATACTATTTAATTCTCATTTTCATTTTAAAAAATACTTCGTATTTTTAAAATATAACTTAATTGTTAGAAATATCAAGAAATAAATTTATTAAAACAATTTTGAACTCTGATAAAAAAATATTTCTTTTCTATGGCTACAGATGATACCTCAGATTAACTACGTCATAAATCAAAGTAAAAATGCCAACAAAAGAAAGTAATAAAAATTAATAAGGATACTTTTTAAGGTTACGTTAGAAAGGCTTTAATTTCCATTATTCATTGATTTATAGGTGAAGTATTGCATTAAAAATAGAGCAATTTTAAAAATTGAGAAAAATTCGTTGCATGTTTTAGTCTGTAATTTCTTCATATGTGAACTAAACATAAAATTGAATGGATTTTAAGATCTAATATATGTAGTTTCTATTAAATATATTATATTTTTAATACCTTAAATGTTACACTGGCTTTTTGCAATGAAACATTTTAATGTACTATAAAAGTAAACTTTTTAATTTTTAGTTTAATATAAATTTAATATATTTAGCAAATAAAAAATTAATTTCTAAAAATAGAATTTATTTTTTTAATTTGACAGCTTAAATTGACCAAATTTTGAACATCTTTTTATAATAGTAATACAACATAAAATTTTTTTAAAAAATCTTGAAATGCACGAATTAAAATTTTAGATTAATCTAATTTGTTTAAAGATTTCGTAAAAATTAAAATACTCCAAATGTATTATAATCTTTCATTGAATTTCTATAATCTAAGACAACAATTAAGTTGTTTTGCTAGATATCTTCTTATTGCTAACGTTTCAAATTCTCTTGGTGAAAGCGATTCGATAAGGATTCGTTCATACCTCAAGAGACGTTATAAGTTTCGATATAAGTCAGACTAGCTCAAGTTTTTAGACATTTCAACAATAGTCCTGAAACTTAGTCTATTAAAAATGCTTACCAATCTAGTCTATTGGGATACGTCCGTTGTTCAACGTGGATCGATAACATTTCAAAGAGCTGTTCTATCACGCTCGAATTTTGTAAGCGCTTAAAATATGGTCCAATGAAGCTTTTCAGAGCCAGAAACATTGTAGAACTTTCTTTTTCCTGTCTCTCCTCTATTGCAGTGATGATAACGTTCATAAAATTCTTCGAATTCCCGATTAAAAATCAAATTTTATATAAAACTCATAATTGAAAGGTTTTGGTAATAATCCATGTATTTTTTTCCCATTTCTCTTAAATTCCTTCAATAATTAATCATTGGATTCTAGTTTTTTTACTCGCTTTGTTATTCTTCTCAATGAAATAGTAAACTGAATAATTTTTCAATCTTTTTCCACCAGAATCTTTTGAAGTGCCATTTATAAAATATATCAAGATAAAAACGGAATTTTTTATATATATAGCAATTTATGTAACTATAAAAATTCAGAAAAAAGTAACGATTTAGTATAAACTGATCAGATTATATCAGATAATTAATTTAATTAAGATTTAATATGAGATATTGCCTCTCGTTTTGAATAAATTTATATGCAATTTGATTACTTCCAATTACCATACTATTATTTCATTGCGAAATTTTTCATTAAACTGAATAATATAAAATTACAATCTACGCTATTATAAAAGTCTTTTAAAATCTACTGTACAGTCAATATTAGGCAGGCGTAAAATACTGCAGTATTTTAAATAATTAATAAGTCTATGGTTGAAAAAATACACGATACATAAATCATATGAAACACTATAATCATACTTACATATGTTATCAATAAATTATCATAATTAAAAATACTTTTGCTGAAAAAATTGTCTAGATTAACTGCTATCCAGAATAAATACAGTAGAACCTGTGTAAACCGAACTCGCACGGTACAGAAAATTTTTCCAGTTTGGCAGGTTTCCGTTTTGAACAGGTTTTACTGTATGTATCTTTGAGGATTTTTATTTATAGATTCATCTTTGAAGCACTTATACTAATCTAGCTTTATTTAAAAAAAAAAAAAACTTAAATTACACGTTCATTATTTGTAAGTTAAATAAAACTAATCATTATTTACAATTTGAAATTATTGTTTACAATTCTATAATTGTATATAAGATGGTGATTTGTACATAAATTTACAAAATTGAATCAAATTATTGCTTTAATTATTACCAATTTATTTAATTTGAGTTTAATGCTTTTTTTCCTTTTTTTTATTGTAGAAGGAAAAATTTCAGAACTGTATTTCATTTAATTAAGAAAAATATATTAACAAGTGAAAAAATAAAGTACTAACCGAATAATATTTAAAGAAAATAAATCAGTTAAAACTATTACATCTAACCGCTTTAGTTGATTTTTCAGTAATAATAATATAAATCATCAGTTCTTATTTAGATTTCTTTAAAGAATCACTTGAATTTTTTGCTCTGTAATAGGGATCTTTCTATTTCATGTAAGTCAGTAACGAAATCATCAAGGCTACTCATTTTAATAACCTTTCCATCCAATAATAACTTGTCTCGTTTAATTCTCTTTCGTCTTTCGTCTCATTAGCGAAATCAAGTAGGACTATGTTTCCTCTCATTTTATTACTTTACTTCATTCAGATGTAATTCTTTAACAGATAACTCGAGGGCAATGTTAGAGCCTGCGTAAGAACTTCAAATCCAAGAAGACGTCGTTAGAAAGATCATAAAATACTAGCCGTCAGTGACAGTTAAGAAAAAATATGAGAAAATTGTATTCTTCACATAATAGTAAATGCAGCAATGATTCGAAAAGAGATTGCTCTAGGCGTACTTTGTCTAAGGAAGTTCGAGTTTAAAAGGTTTAAAAAAAATTAAATTTTTTTTTTTGTTATAAATTTTATTTCTTCCGTTTCTTTTATCATAAAATCTCAATACTGATAATAACTTCGTTTGCTTTCAGATAATAAACTGTCGTTACGAAACTTCGGAAAAATCATAAACATCTGAGCCCATAGGCTTACACTATAATGTTTTGGTGTCATTTACAAGATGAATTTTATGATGTACTATTTTTATGTTTTTAATTAAATTATATTTATTTTAATTCTTAAAGTTTAAATTTTATATTATATAAGCTATAATAAAAATAATTAGAGTATTCTATAAACTATGTTATCACTTTTTGTTAAATTTACACTACATAAACAATTTAAAATAAGATCTTCAAATAGAGAATAGCTGCAAAGTTAATATGAATTTTTTAACATATATTATAGCAAATTTAATATAAAGTAATTGCAAGATATGCAGAAAAACAATTTGAATATATACAATTGATTTATTAAATTGTATATTCATTTTATTCTCAAAGTTTAAATTTTACATAATAAAAGATGATAAAAAATAATTGAGCATTATAAAACTATAGGAAACATTATAGTATAAGCATATGGGTTTGTATATAATACTATATGTAATCCAATCTTAAATAACGGCGCCATTTTTTCAGGAATTCTTTTTAAATCCAACCAAAAATAACCTCCAAACAACAATCATTTTTATATTCCATTCAGTGGCCATTGTTTAGTATATATATATATATATATATACATATTTTATCTTTAAATCATAAAATAAATATCTTAAACCATGCGCTTTATATGAATAGATAATATTTATTTATTTTTATTCAGATATTGTAAATTCTTTTTAATTAAAACTCAAAAGGAAAACTGAAAAATAAACGAGTATCTTATAAATAGAATTGTGAAAGTTTTAATAATGAAACTTTATTATTGTAATTATAGAATATTACTTTTTGTACGCGTAAATAAATCTGCATCAGTAAATAGGAAAAATTGTTATAAAATATTCTGTTTAAATCAATTAAAAAAATTCATCTTTCGTAGTATTAAAATTTTGCATAATCTAATTTCTTATACAAAATATTCAGATTGAAAAATAAAATTTATATAAAAAAACTTAAAACTTTTTGATTTTTTTTTTAAGTTTTCAAACGGAAAATAGACATTGTATTGATTTTACTAGTTCTAACTCCAACTAGGTGAAGTTTTTTGTTATTTTTTTCTTGCTATTTTTTTAAGATAATGCTTTTTCATATCCATAAACTTAAAAAATTACATCAGATATCGGAAACTAAGTTTCTTAAGGTATAATTTAGTTTTATATTCAAAGTAAATTGTTAAGGTTTTAAAATCTGCAAGATATTTATTCTTTTTTGAAAAATATTTTAGACTTTATGTTTGAAGGAATGATTGAATATTTCTTTTTTAAAAAATGTAATTTATTTTTAGTGTAAAGGTATGTATGACATGATAAGAACATTTTTAATTTATCAATTTATAATTTAACTTAAAAATGTATATAAGGATATATATATTTTAGATTTTGAGAAAAGTGTGCTACTGCTTTGGCAGTCGTAAAATTTTGATATTTGAGAGAGAAAGAAAGAGAAATATATTAAAATAGATTCAAAGATAAAATTTCACACGAACACTCAGATGCCATTTTACATATTTTTCATATTTGCATTAAAACGAATTAATGTGTGGAATTTTTGAATTTAGTTCAATATATTTCATTTAAAAATGATCAATATTTATATTTTATAAAGTGCACTTGTCGTTATCAATAAGTGTTATTTTAATATTGTGAAAGCTTACTTGTTAAGTTAAACTTTATAAAAAACACTAAGAATAAAATTTTAAAAATTGTTTAACTCTTTCTTCTGTTGATTTTTAAATAGAAATATTCATTTTTTAAAAATATATTAAGAATTTTTTCATTTTATATGGTAAACGCACTTTTTTACGAGACTATAAAAGTGAGTTTTTTTTGGAAAAATAGAACAGTTTTTAAACATGCTGAATATGAAAATAACCCAGAAAACATGACTAAACTTAACTAACTGATAAAAAAATTCAATTAAAGTTATTAATTGTTTTAATTATTGAAATTTAATGCATAATGCACTATCCTACATCTCTAGAATAATAAAAGCGCATAAGTATAATTTAGTTTTATTATAAATTCAAATTAGCCATACACATTTTTACTATTCTAGTTGCATCGATATCAAACATTAAAAATATATATTGCATTGGAAAGTATAAATATTTTATTTTAATTTACAATATGTTTATACAATAGTATACATTGGATTACACACACATACACACGCATCTTCCACAAACATCTATATAACATAAAAAGTAAATATTTTGTATAAAATAAATAAATGTAAATATTATATCATTTTGAAAAAATAAGATATAGTACAACATATGTTGAATAAAATATGTCAAAGGTAAAGGGAAAAAAGAATTAGAAGCTGTGATATGAATAAGAGAACAATCATCATATTCATTGAAATATTCTTCTCTTGTCACAGACACTCTTCGATCCATTTTTATCGAAAAACCAAAGGATAAACTTTACTTATTCGTCTAGCTTATTAAATTCGTAGAAAAATTTTAATAAAGGAAACTTTGCGATGATGTTTTAAGATATTAAAATATTTGGTTTTTATAATTGAATTTTTCTAATGTCTTCTTAGTTAGAATATTAATTTAACTTCTCTAATTATTTTCTAAGTTTGTACGGTTTTAATTACATTTTTATTTTATTAAAATGTATTTAAAAACTTTCAATTAATCATAAATTCAACATGTTACTCAATAACATAGGTTTTAAATCAATTTTAAAATGAAAAGTTGAATTTTCTGACAATCAATATGCTATTTATTTTTCATTTTTAAAAAAATTAAATTAGAAATATGAAATGATTTGTTTTCAATTATTATATGCAACTCATTAAGTAGATTTGTTTTTAATTTTAATAAAGTTGACGAATAGAAAAATAGATTGACGAATAAAAGCAGTAGCGCTTAAATCTTTACTTCGTTAAATTTTAACAGATGTTTCGAATATACGGACAGACAAACGGATAAAATAAAATTCAATAAGATATTTGTATTTAAATAAATGGATTTAAACAGATATATTATCAATAATATATTTTTTTCATAAAAATATTTTATTCGATTTTTAAAATATATGATCTATACATGGAATAAAATTGTTTTATATTAAAATATATTGGATATATTCCATAATAATAATAATATTTATAAAGTTGTAATGTATAATGTTCTGAAAACAGCGCACTACATTAATAATATGTTATTTAAAAACAAGAACAAAATATTTATATATTATTATGGTGTATAATAAATATCATTATGTGAGAGCACAATCTGAATTTAAACATCAGAATAATTAAATTTTTCTGCTTTATTTTGGTCACGTACTATCTACCTCTTTCTTCAATATGTTTAAGCATATTCTTTATCATAGAAACTGGTAAGCATCATCAGGATCAGGAGCTGAGATTGAAGTTGGAATGTACAATAGAACAAGTAACGCCTTATCTCACAATTCCTCTCTTCAATTGATTCTTTTATGTTCAAACCTTTTCTGAAAAGTTTTTTGAAACTAATGTTAGAAAATACAGAAATAAACACGTATTGAATATAATCATTATTTATTTTCAGTATTTTCTTGAAAACATTTTCCATAATGTTTAAAATATATTATTTGAATTTTAATAAAATAAAATATGAAATTTGTTTACGTTTCTTGATATCTTTGTTTGCTTCTTTTAATAATTGTAAATATAAAAATAACCTAAACTGTAAAAAAACATTTTTTATTACAGTATTAGCAACAGGAATTTATTCAGAACAAACTATTTTATTCGTTGCATGCTTTCAATTAAAATAATTAATGATATACTGTATTCTTTTTCTATATTTATTTATATTTATATTACATTTATATTACTTATAAATATATTTTGTTGATAAAAATAATAGGATTTTATTATTTACTCTTTTCAATTTATTAGCAAGTTCTGATGACTTTTATTATTGTTTGCACTAATGTAAATACATTAAAATTAATAGACGTTATTTAAACATGCTACGTTATATAATATAGAAAGACTAATATTTTAATATAATTTAATATTTTTAATCATTTAGTGGAACAGTAATTCTTAACCTTTTACTCTGTCTGCACCAGAATTTTTAAAATGTTCTCTTGCATCTTCTTCATGAAAAATTTCTTGCGTTGTTTTTTATTTCAAGGGTACACTCGTCCTATTTTTTATGTGTATTTTAGTCTAATTAACTTTAGGCGCAGTTCAAGCAATAAAGAAAGACTCTCCAAAATTATAGTGGAAAATCAAACAGATACTTAATTAATAATAGAGTTAGAGCTATAGTAAGATAATTAATGACATTTTTTGAAAAAATGTTTTACTATAAATCCTATAACTTTATTTTTGTAATTAACTAAATGTACATTTTTTAAACTTCTGTACTACGAAATCTTCTACCTCCGGGTAACGTGAAAACCCAGGTTAAGTAAGAATCACTGCAATGGAAGAATTGAGATACAACAAACAAATCAAAGATTGTAAATTTTCTGCACTCTCTTATATTAATTTAATGTTTTTGATATTCATAAAAGGCTTTAATCTTTTTTAAATTTGACAACACGTTTTTTTTTAATCATGAAATCCAAGAATAGAATCCATCATAAAAAATTAAAATAAAAAAATTATAGAAATTAATGTATTGAAGTTGATTACACATAGTAAATATCGATTGAAATAATAAATCGAATTTTGTAAATATTAGTTCAAAGATTGAAGATATTTATGGAAGGATTGTTGTAATTAATAACAAACTTTATTCGAATGATGGAAGAATAATAACGTCGGCGCTTTCACAAGATACTTTTGATGAACTGAATTCGTCATTTTAATCATAAAGAAGGATTTTCGGAAATATAATTTTCTTTTTTTTTAATGTCTAATTCGACTTTCCGTCATTATTACATGAAATTACAATTGCTTTGTTGTTTCGTTTGAGAGAATTAACGTTTTAATTGCATTAGCTTTTAGTACATGATATAAAGTAAATCCACTTAACAAACTTTTTTTCATTTTCATTATACTTTCCCATGGACTTCTGCTTTCTCTTAACAATTTTTTTTCAGTATAATTTTCTTTAATAATAATTTTTATATTTTTTCTAATTTACATCTCAACTCATCACTAGGAGTTACTATATTTTGCAATCGAGCTAAAGAAAAAGATTAAACTAGTTTTGAAATGAAAAAAATTAATCATTTCTTGTCTTACTTTTAATGGCCATTTCTTGTATATAGAGAAGAGAAATTGTTTTAATTTTTTAATCTATCCTTTAATATACATACAACTCCAATAATTTCTAAATTTTTTCTCTGAATATCCGTAACGAATGCATCTATTCCATCGTATCTATTATTGAAGGAAATTATAAATCTACATTTTTTTTTCCTTCAGTAGGCTAAGGATGTTGTCTAATTTTTGTAACTCTTTCCTTCATATGTCTATGAGTTTTGGGTCTTGTCATTTATTTCATAATTTTCTTTTATTTTAGAAATCGTGTAGTTTTCTGCATCATTACTCTCATTCATCTTACTCGTTTTCTCTAATGATAAATAAGGATTTCAATTAATAAATAAAAAATTTTAATGTTATAATATATTATAAGTACTTTTTCAGTTTTTAATATAGTAAAACACGATATTATTTAATTTTTTAGATGTTTAATGTGCTAATTTTTGTGGCATTAAACTGACACGAAGAGGAAACAGCGTGAAAGTTCAAGAACACGCTAATGAACAGATATTTTAAAATAAAAATAATTAATTATGTTTTATTTTTGAAATTTTAACTATATTTAAATATTTAATTGCTAGTTAAGTATAAAAAATAAACTTTTTAATTGTTTTTAAGAATTCATTCATGAATAAAAAATTAAAAATGGCTTTTATTTATTAATATTCGTGTGAATTATGGTCAATTGCTTTAAGCAATGTTAAAGATAAAAAATTAGATCTATAATAAAGACAATAAGATAAAAATCACGATTTCAATGAAAATAAAAGCGTTTTTTTTAATATTTTATTTGCTATTAAATTTTTATAGCATGTTAATAATAAATATTTTATGGTTGTAATGTTTTATTTACTAATGATTCATATGTTGATAAAGTTACTATGTTATAAAACTTTGGAATAATTTTATATTCATATACTCTACATATATAACATATTTTATATGCTAAATAATATATACTTAAATTCTTAATTATAATAAACATGATTTAATATTTATAAAATATAATGTAAATTTTACAGAATATAAATTATATAAACACAACTACACATTAAAATAAATATAATTATAAGAATTTTCATTACAGTATTCTCTTATAAATTATTATTATTTTTATTTTTAATATAATTTGAATTATAAATTCAAGACTATTTAATTATTTATTTTATAAAATGAATATTTAAATTATATATTACTTACATTGATTACATTAAAGTATATTTTTAAGGTATAATTACATCTACAATGACATTTATCTCAGCCATTATATTTTTATCGTAAAGTAATTGATAAATAAGAAAAGTGGAAAACTTCAAAATTTCTTTAAAACAACTTTAAAGCAATTACAAACATAAAGTTTATATATAATTAATGTTTCTTGAAAATATCTTTTTTCTTGAATTTTTAACATGTAATTGTAGAAATTATCATTAAAATAATAAATAACTGAAAATTAAGAGGAAAACTAGGCATAAATAAATCTGGGGTAATATATGACAGGTAGGAAATGACTTGTCAGACAAGATCAAATTTGTGTCTGTCATATATAATTACAGTTGTTCTTGTAAGCGAGATCACGAAAATGTCTTTTTTCCACCTTCCAGTTCACATCTCCCTAATGACTAAGCCGGGATATAAATGATATGATGTATTGTTAATGGAACTTATTTCAAGTAAGCCATTAACATTTCAATCCCCCATAATGTGATAACTGCTTTTCATTCCTCGTTGGCCTAACTTTTTTCTCGTTTCTTGGATAAACGCATTTGAGATATAGCAAAAATCTTTATTTTAATATTATACCTGATGATTACAGAATGGAAAACAAATGTTACTGTACATTAACGCTTTTAAAATTAAAATCTTACACAGCTGAAAATTTTTCAAACATAGACTTATGTATATCAAAATGAAATGTTTCGATAAACATTGAAGATAAAGTAAAAAGAAAATGTAATTTTTCTTTTTCCATTTTTAAATTGTACTAAAGGCGAAACAAAATTTTTATAAATTTCTTTTTTTTTCCATGTTTTCTTTTATTTTTTTATTTCGATTGTACAAATATGCCAGGAAGTTCAATCCATACGTTTTAGTTGTGTTTGAACTCAGTCAAGTGTTGAATAATGGTAAATATTCTTTTGTCTTTCTAGAACATTGCTTTTCAGAATTTTTGCCAGAAATGACGACAACTTCGCAGTAATGGCTTTGTTAGATGGTAAAGTTATATATTATAAAAACATAAAATATTTTTCCTATCGAAATTTTAAGAGTTGAAATGAATTTAAAATTTTTTTAGTTAACAGACGGGTTTGTTAAATTTAAAATTACAGTTTTATCATAAATATTTTAAATCTTTTAGCGGTATGTAAAATGCAGTCAAATCATCTCTACACTAAATAAATTTCAAATTTTATATCATTTTTGTTTTAAATTAGAAAATTTTGACCGTTTTTGTACACACAATCCAATAGCAATCACAGTATATATAGCGTCAGATATAGGAACAATTATCTTATTTAAAATTTAAGACATCTAAAAAGGAATTTTCAGAAAAGAATTAAATGATAATTAGAAGTAAACAATGCTTATTAATATTTTTACTCTATAATAAATTATTTTAATGTTTATAAAATAAAGTATTGCTAACAGAAAATACTGTAAGATTTTTATTATGTACAAACTAAGAGAGAATATTATATCATTTGTACAAAATTTGTACAATCATTGTGTACAAAATGACAAAGAATATTCTGAATTTAACAGCATTTAGAATTTAAGAAACTGTTAAATTTTTATTTAAAACATGTGATAAACATACTTCTAAACTTTGAAATAATATTTTCATTTCGTAATTCATGATTTATGAACTGTATTTTTGTTAACTTTTATGTATAGTTAAATAAATTAAACAAGATTTTTAATTTTTTTTATTCATAATAATAGAATAATTAACACATATTTTATATATTTTCAAAATTAATACGCTTTTAACATCTTGAATTAATATAGTAGGCAATAGAAACAACAATACTATTTTTTATAACAATATTGCTTTAAAATGTATTCATATGCTTTAATTTTACTAGAAACTTTTAAAAAGTCATTACTTAAGCAGACAAACAAATAGAAAGGAAGGAGATAAACACAATAAAATTATTTTACAATTTCCCCCCTTAATTCTTGATAAAAAGTTGCCGAAAATTCATAATTTATGTTCATTTCAATACCTAATAACTTTCTTCTTGACGACAAGAGAGAACAAAATGGAAAAGTTCTTTAATACAATTATTGTAAAGTAAATAGGATTAGTTAGAGAAAATTTTCTTACTTGAAGATATTTCTTTTGTTTTGTCATTAGAATAATTTCCATTTCTGTCTATATCTATCAGAATTATGCTAATCACCTATATATTGACGATAAATCTTTTTACATATATTTCTTTTTATATAAATATATCTACTATTTGAATTACAATTCACTATTTTTTTTCCTTAATCATTTTTACTTTTCTAATAAATATAAATAATATATATATTTAAACTACAAACTTTATTACAGTAACTATAAACTTTCCTTTTTCCATTAATAATAATATTTCTTGTCTTTTACTGTACATTTACGAAGAAATATCTATAATATCTTCATCAATAGGCGCTCTGAACTTATATTTTCCATTAAGTGTGAAGGAAGAGAATAGGAAAAAAAAAATATTAGAAGATAGCTACTATCTCTAGTGATTTTCCTTTCTAGTCGTTGACCTTGTTATTGCCGCTCTATGGCTTTAGGAATGGGCTCCACTTCATGATCCGCATCTTCCTTCGTATAGATGCATTAACCATCACTTATATTATGCATCATCTATTTCTCTACTAGAAACATTGTTTATATGTTGAATTCTTCATTTTGTATAATTTTTCGATTACGATAGGGAAATATGTTTAATATAATAAATTCTAAAGTTTTAAGTAAAAAAATTTTTTATTCCTATGATTTATTATTATTTTATGAAAAATGCATTAGTTTTAGAAATTGGAATTTTTATATATTTTTACATAATGATATTACTTTACATGTTGAAACAATGCAACAGTGTTAAATGGTTGAAATTTTTATTATTATTATTATTACTTTCGTTGTGGTCTATAAAACTTCCAAATTATCTAAGGATGGAAAAAAATATATATTTATTAAATCCTGCAGATTTATATTATCTATATTTTTGTAATTTTACGCTGCTGTTAACGATTAAATTTTTTTTTCTAAATTTTCACCATGAAGGAAACGAAATTCTCCCCTTTCTTTATTAAATTTTTATAAATCTGGTATTAAACTTAACCGATTTTTTTCTGTTTAAGCTTTGTAAATAGACTTTTTTTTATCTGTCACATTCATTTTAAAATGTATATATATATATATTTATTTCCCGATAAAATAAAATGATATTAATAAAAGACAATTCTCCAGATTCGATAGACTTGTGAATAAAATTAGAATAATTTCCATTTTCTCTTTTATATATTGATTAGATTTTTATTTGAATTATTTCAAGTATTCTACTGTTTAGCTAACTTTTCTTTAAATTATAAAAAAACGAAGTAAATAGAAATTGTTTTATGCATTCTCACTGTCAAAATTATCACGAATCTTTCAAATTATATAAAAATTAAAAAGCACTTATTATAAAAAAAGCTATTTAACTCTTATAAAAACTTCAAAAATAACAATTTTTTTGTTTTATAAAAACATTTAAAGAAAATTTTTAGTAAATTTATAGTTTTTTAAAATACATTTTCTTCAATTTCATTGCTTGTTATTCGATTTTCTCATAGGCAATAATGAATTTTTCTTTTCTCTAGTGACATGTTAACTCAATTTTATAAGAAATGCACTTAAACTTTATTTGTTTAAGAACATTTCTCTAACAAATAAGAAATGCAAAAAATAGAAAAAACAAAAGAAATATTCTACAGACAACCAATTTTGATAATTTATTTTATTGATAAGAAATAATTGAAATTTATTTGACAATTATTTCATTTAAATATAATTATCCTTTTATTTTCTTATATTAAACTTAATTTTATCGAAACTTTAAATGTAATTATAAAAAAGTATATTAGATTTAGCCAAAAATTTTTAGATAAATTATATACTTAAATTTTATTTTTAAAAAATTTGAAAAGATAATATATAAAAGTATGAATAATTGCTTAATTAAGTGTTTAAGTTTAAACTTATTTTTTAAAAATAATTTTATTCATTTATATGACACACGAGTATAATTTTTACACAGAAATATTTTTTTAATGAAAGATACTTTATAAAATTTTAAAAAATCAATTTTTATATAGTTAAGAAAATATTATTTCGCTGTTGAAATGCGTAAAATTCCGTTGCTAAAAATTACTTTTGTGTAAGCTAAAATTACACTTGGCAAGTATTTAATAGAAATCCTACTAAATTCGAAACCACATTTTAAAGCTTTTCCATTAGATATGAGCCAATAAGAGATCATAAACAAAAATAGAATCAGACATCGAATGTCATGCAAATGCATATTTTTCTTGTAGTTCATCTAACAATAAAGTACACCTCTTTCATCTTTTTTCCTGTAACTCATCGCTGGAAGGTATCCTATCAACTTCATCCCACATGTCCATTTGTTACTATAGTAACGTAGTACAGTATATTCTGAAAGCCAGTAGCTGACGGAAAGCTTTTGCTTCACGAAAGATAAGTTACATATTCCTCACTGAAAGTTTGGCTGAGAGAAATCTATCTCAAAAAGCTATACAAACGCATTGGATCGAAATAACGGAACTTTATTTTTTATTCTTTCTTTTTTACTTTGCTTTACTACTTTTTATCAGTTTAAAATCAAAAGATTTTTATACAATATTCATTAGTTAACGGTTCTTTAATAATGTATTATTATTATGTATCTGTAGTAAGTTAGTTAATTGTTAGAGATGTATAGTTATGTCAATTGCTATTATGTTATTAAAATTTCATAACAGAATGCTATTATGATATTAAAATGCCAGTTATAAGTTGATATAATGTTATATCTGTCTATATCACATTCTATATTATTAAATATAATTATGCATTATTCATGTGTAAACATTTATATTAAATTAATTAAAAAGTTCTTTAAGTTAAACGTGGTATTAATGTTAATTATTTATTTTAATTCGTGGGCGAAAATCTATCTTAATTTATTAATATTCAAAAAATATAAAGATTTAATTTTAGATTTCAAAAAATATTACTTGTATATTATATATAAAAGTGCAGTTTATAAATAAATAAATTTTTAGCTTGTACATGATAAACATAAAACTCAAAAATGTTTCAAAACAAGTAAGACCCTATTTTTTTTAATATTTTAGTGACTACGTGGAGATTTTTTCATAAAAATATATACCATCGATCCATTTTTTAATGCTAACAAAATATTCGAAAGATAAAATTTATAGAAAATATAATATATTTTCTAAACGGTTTTACGTGATAAACCATCGCATTATATATAAATATCTTACATAAATATATAACAACAAGGATTTTTTACGCTAATTCAAAAACATGGATGTTTATATACAAAAATTGATGTGTTTAAAACTGAAAATACGATTATATTAGCAATAAACATAAAAAAATTGACTTTCAACTATTATATATCTTATATATAGGGGCATTTTGATGTTAAATTTGATAAACATTGTAGCTGAAGGTAGCTAAAAGATTCATAAATGGCAAAAACTTCATAAAAATAAACGTTTAGTTTAGCTTACTCTCACATTTTCTACGCTGAAAAGACTTAAAATTAAAGTATTTTCAGCATACAAAAAAATAAGATCTTGAAAATTGCCTTTAGCTTTCAACACAGAAGCCATCAGGCGGTCCATTCTTTTATAAACCTTTATTTTTCTTACAACTTGAACCCGGTTAGCCACAAAAATTCATTTCGGCTCATTGCTCTTTCTCAATTTTCTTTAGTTTAATTTTAACTTCCATTCAAAATATTAACCCCGGAAAACAAAGTAAATTAAAGTAGTAAATAAATATATATATATATATTATTTTAATTAGTACAAAACAATAATGATTTTAAAAAAAGATTTTAGAATTAGTTTTTTAAGCGAATTTTTATATACTTAAGCTACTCTTTACAAGTGAAAAATTCGATAACTACGGATTATTTTTTTAAACATTTGGCCTAAAATCTTAAATTGACTTATTCAAGGTAAACAGAAATAAATTTCATTTTTATATTATATTAAAAAATAAATAAATAATTTACTGTTGTCTACCATGGCTTATATTCAATAAATTGAATAGAACACGACAAGCAAGAACGTTGCAAAAGCTCACTTTTGTAATAAACGATAATGTGACTGAATCAAGAAAACTGAATTGATAAAAATTTCGATTATATAATAATTTAAAATAATTTTTTTTTCATGAATTATTTATCGAAAATATAAAAATTCTTATTTACCATTGTACAGAATAATGGTTTTTAAAATATGGCGACATAAAGAAACTAGTTTTTATTTTTATTTTTTTTATATTTATTAAAATAATTTTATTTTAAAAGCAAAATTAATATTTTATTTTAATAAGTAAGTATATTTATAAAATATGTAAATAACGTAAATAAGCATTTTAACATTAATAAAACAAGTTAAAAATTTATTATATTATTTTTATATAAACTATTTTATATTAATAAAGTGTATTTAATTACCAGACGAATTAGATCAGTAAACAGTTTAATATTGCGATCCGTGAAACATTAACTTCGGTATACTAAAATTTTTATGTATTAAAAGACAAGTCTGATGATAGTTATTAAGATATAATAATAAGTATATTAATAAATAAATGAAGATATTAATAACTATGTTTTATATTAATTATATTATAGAGTTATTAATATAAATACATTTATTTAGTTTTAATAATATAACATTTTTTATAANTGCAACTTAATTAAAAATTATTGATGTTTTTTACAAGATAAATTTTTTTAATATGTATATTTTAATAAATATTTAAAATTTATTAAATGTATTTTCTATTTAACTTAATAATTTTGTTGTTTAAATAAGTTTAATATCTTAAAAATAATTTATATTTTTATGTCAGTTCTATGTTTGTATATTTAGTGAGAGGGATGTTAAAATAAATATGTACTTTTTTTTTATATTTATGAAACTTTTAAGTTTTATTAAGTTACAAAATATAATTTAAATATTAGAGAATTAAGCTCGTATTTAAATAAAGAATCAGGAATTTTTGTTAGTATAATAATTAATATATAATACTAAATTGAGTAATTTAAATTACGTTATGAAAATTATTGAAATTTCATATACACATTCCTGTATACAGACGAATCTCCAACAATGGCCGACTCTAAATAGAGGTTATTTTTCAGAAACTATTTTGAACAGAAATTCATACAAAATTACCTCCAAATAACGTCCACCTCCGTACAACGGCCATTTTTTATGTTTCTGTAAGTGGCCGTCGTTTATAGGTTTGATTGTGTATTGATTTCAAACAAGATTTAAAATTACACCATTTAGAAATGTCAAAGTCAATTTATGAATTTTATTAACATTACTAAAGATATATTTATATTAAATTTTAATTTATTTAATTGTTGTTTTGTATCCACTAGACAAAGGAGGATTGAACTGCATATATATTTAAATTACGAAATTTATGAAAATTTAATAATATAGATTATAATTATAAGAAACTTTAAAAATTTAGTATTTGTTTCTTAAATATACAATTTGTTACTTTATAAATTTATGAATATGAAAGTTTAATTTTCTGTATAAATTAATAAAAGGAGTTGATTAATAAAAATTCTACTAAATAGTGGCCATACTTTAATGTAATTGTGTATTCTATTCAATATAAGTTTATTACAAATTATGCATTATGTTTGTGACATAACCACGAGCGAATTAGTATAAATTTATAATTCAATTTTGTAGAATTGCGAAACAATTATTCAATGCAGTTATTACTTAATATGTTTACTTTAAAATACTTTAACATTTCCATGACATAAGAACTAAGTCAATATAGGATTATATATTTAATAGATCTTGCTTGTAATTTCTTATACAAATAAACAACTTTTGATACAAAACAATATGAGAAATGGCATTGATAAATTAAAGTATTACATGTAATTCGAAGAAGATTTGAAGATTTTCCCAATCTTAATCTTATCACAAATCAAAGCGTTATATAGGAAATCCTTAAACAAACTCGTATAATCGATACGTGTATGAGACAGTGGTTGTGTATGCACGCGTTATTTTACTAATAAATAAATATAATTAGTAATTTATATAATTTATGTTTAATATGTTAAAAATGTATTTTATTTAACGTTTAATCGTATAGAATGTTTAGTAATAATCTAATTAGTTTCGTCCTTCAGATTCATCAATCGATAACAGAACCACAATTCGATTTCGGTCGAGTTGGCATGATGCTGGAAGATTTTACAAACGTATATTAAAATTTGATGAATTGTGATAAATTATTGTTAAAATTCAATCATTAAAGATTGATATTATTTACATTACGCAAGAAAAATATTTTTCTAAATTTATTATTTTTATTTTTTAAGTAACACGGATCGATCCTGGAAACGTATAAATTTATGCTGCATTTTATGCGAAGGAAAATAATCTTTAATTCTTTATTAATGAAAGGAAATTGTTCAATCTTATTATTTAATTTTATTTTGATACGATTATGATTGAAATGAAACTAAATCAGTACGAAAAAATTACCGGATGTTTAGTTTCGTCAAATGATATTATTATCAACATCATTTATCATACATGGTAGATTTATTACCTGTCATGAACAAGTTATTCGTCTCATTAAACGAATATATAGAAATGAAGATTTTCTGTATTATGCAGATTTAGTAAAGCGAATAAGCGAAAAAATATATTTTTATGAAAAATTTCCGTTTTGTCTTACATAAAAATACTTATAATTGAAAATAAAACTGAATCCATAAGAATAATTTTATATTCATTACAATTAAAAACAATTTGTTGTTTTCTCGAATTAAATAATGAATTTTTATGTAAAAAAATTAATAATGTCAATTTATTAATTAAATAAAAACTTTAAAGATTACCATAAACAATTTTTTAAATATTTTGAGACTTTGAATCTTGACTAATTAACAAATTTCCTTGAAGTTTAAACATGTTAAAAATAAAGTTTTTTTTTAAAAAAAAATTAATTTAAAAAATGTGAAAAGATCTAATTTTTTAATTTAAAATCATTAGTAATTTAACTGGAATTTTGCCATCATTTTTAACCTTCAAATATTCTATTAAAGTCAGTTGGCAGTTTAAAAAATTGCGGAAAAAGTAGCGAAGAAAAATAAAATAAAAGAGAGAGGAAGAGTGAAATAAATTAATAAATATTTAAAAAATAGTTATACAAATAAGCAAAATTTAATATCTATGAATATAAACGAGGAAAAGTTTCTAAAAAAACAACAAGTTTATATATCTAAATAAAAAAAAATAATAACAAAAAATATTTAATTATATATTCTTGATAATTTATTAAAAATATAAATTGGAAAATCCATGCGAATTTTCTAAAATTAGAGTCATTAAACACGTTTTTATAAAGTACGATAAGAAAAATTAATGGTTTGAGTTGAAAAATGAATTAATCTCATTTATAATTTTAAAACATTTTCCAGCTTTTATTCATATTTTTAAAGTACTGACGTCAATGGCTGAAAAAGAGATAAATGTGTTTTTCTTGTACTAAAACTGCATTTGGGATGAAAACGTATCGCATTATTTTTCTAGGGAACAATAAGCTTGGTATACGAAATTTCCTTCATCGGAAAGTGGCTGAATAACGTTCTCACAAATCAATACAGTAAATCAGACGAAACATAGGAGCAATCTGTGTCTTCCAGCTTCTGAACAGATTTGAAGAATTGACAACTATCAGCGATATTGTGGCAACTGATATTACTCTACTAAGTTTGTTTTGCCGTACATCAACAGTTCCATCATGCTATTCTTCGATGCTCCTCGCTTTCACAACTATCTCGAGTGTTCTACTTTGTTCTCTACTCTAAATGATATAAGTATCCTATGATAGCCCCATTTAATCTTTCTATAGATTCTATCGTTGGCCATACGTAGCGCAAATATAAGATAAACCGTTTTTATTCGGAAGCCAATAATGCTGAAAATATTTTTCATCAATGTTAAAAGTTTAAATAACTGTCAAAACGTTTCTCAAAATGAAGATTTAGTGACATCGACACGATATTAAACTTTCGACATTTTGATTTATAATAGCGTTTAATTGCTAAAAATTATTATAAATTTATTTCTTGGTTTATATTAAACAACTATTCATCATGAATTCCGTGTAGAATTTATTGATTAGATGTTTAATTAAAGAAATAAATAACCAAAATTGTTATTTTGAATATCTTTTATGGTAAAGTTTAAGAAAATCATAACTAGAGATAAGTTTTTTTCTATATAAAAAAAGTATTTAAAATATTCTAATAAGTTCTGCATATAAAGAAGAAAGGATCCACAAGAGAATATTCGCTTTTTTACTGGAATAAAATTTAGTAAAATACTTTTATCGCTTGTATAATAAGATTTTCTATCGTTCAAGTACGATCTACTTTTAGAAGTATTTTTCTAAAATTGAGACGTTAGAGATTTCTTTAAGTATTTACGTATTCTAACATGACCAACATTAAATTATTCAGTCAAGCATGGGTGCTTTTCTCCAACTATGTCGAAACTAAATAACCATATTAGTACAGACGTCATGTTACAGTTATTACCTGGAGACTCATAATCGAATCAACAACATTGAACATTGTCTTAATGAAAGACAAGATTGTTAACTATCCAATACTCCCTGTGAGTCAGGGAAAATTATGCTAAACATCACTATAATAACACAGAATGCATTAAACAGTTAATGGAAAATGCAACTTTCACTAAAGTTAAAGCTAGCTGAATTCAAATCAGTAATTCTGTCGAGTCGAATAGGCCAATACGTTTAGTCATATTGCATTCTAATTACAATTCTCTACTTTTGATTATAATTTAAGAATAAATTTTACACTGGCTTTAACTCGTCAAAAAGGCTCTAAATGTGATTACAAAATTGTAAAATTCAGTTGAATTTCTCACATTCTTGTAATTTGTTATAACTAAGATGATATTTGTCAACCATGTCAAAAATTTGACCTAATTTATAATGAATTCTCTAAAGTGTAGAATTTAAATGTTTGCATTTCTCTAAGAGAGTGAATAATCCATTATTCTCTTTGCATATTTCCACTACTAAATAATAGTAATTCCACTCGAGAAAAGTTTTAAATTTTAAAATAAATGTTTCGAAATTTTGTACATAAATCTTCATTTTAAAAAAACAAAAAAAAATTGAGAGAAATTATGAAGAAATAGACGTAGAAAGAATACTATTATGAAGTCATGCTCTAGTTGAATCAGTAATTTATCCTCTGGAGAAATGCTTCTATATCTTTCTTCTATAAAAATAACTATCTATTTGTTATTTTCTTAACATCGAGAATTCATTTTTAATATGAAAAATCGTATAAAAAATATCTTTTTTTGTTGTAACAAACAAAAATATTAAGACCATTATTTAAATATAAACTCCCTCATGAATTTAAAAAACCAAATTATTATAAATAATTGCTTAGAAAATTATTAATATGGAATAAGAAGAAAAAATAATAATTATTATTTCTTTAAAAAAAACAAAATAAATATTAGAAAAAGTATTATGTTCAATGAATTCGTAGATATTGAATTGAATTTAGAATGCAATTGTTGTATAAACTACGTTTATCCCAAGAGAACTTCAGAATAGAACTCGAAAACAAGTATGTACTGCACGGATAGTTGAAACTAGCTACTCCTCTTTGCTTGATGACATTTTGTGGTTTGGAGCGAGGTCATCAACGACGATGAAAATGGAGTGGAACTTTATGACTGACTATTGATCTTGCAAGATGGAGGTTCTGGTCGCTTCGGGCTATGATACAGATGTCAGTGACCAAAATTGCTTTCCTCGCCAAATACAACACCAGAAATCGCCAACAACGATAGCATTTCTGACGTGAGAACCGACAGCTTGCTTACATACAGCGATTCTTCTACTTCATGCTATTTTCACATCAATCTCGGTGGGGAAATAACTTGTTCTGGACTTCATCATAAAACTTTTAAGAATAATTGTAATTTTATATTAATTCAATAAACATAGTTATTAATATATAATTTTATAATATACTCAGTAATTAGTCGTTTTAAGTTTTATGGACGAGCAACGTCATTAAAAATTTATTACAGAGTGAAAAAGTTGTTTCTGCACGTAAAATTTTATAAAATTTTAAATTTAATCTTAAGAAATGTTTATTTAATTGGAAAAAGCTAGCGAGAAAAATTACAATTTTACTGTTTTTGCTTTCCAATTATTTAATTTAATAAAAATAAATCCAACAAACAATTTTATTGGATTAATAATTAGAAAATTTTTGTCAAAAATTTATCTTTGGATATAATTTTTTTCCTTGTGGAATTTCTTATTCCATGCATACGATTGACCTTCGTTTTATTATAAAGAGGAAGCAAATCAAAAAGTAGACTCAACTTAGAAATTATTTGTGTCTAGCCATACTGACACCGATGGTTATATTAATATTAATGACATGACATCATGATGAATGTTCTTTCTGTACAACGTTGACATGTTTGGACAGTACTTGACTTTTTGTGAAGTGTCACATTGCTTTCTTGAAACAGAAATGCTTTACAGTATATGGTACGTCTCGTATGGCTTACTAAAATTTTAATAACGTAGAAAAATTTATTAAAAGTAATCAATATTCTTAATACCGATACTCGGTTTCATTTTGCATATTATGTAAATGTAAGGTATGGGTGCAACGTAATTATTATTTTTTCATAAATAAAAAACAAGCACCGTTATTTCTTGTTTTTTTTTTTTTTACTTAAGATCCGAGGAAAAAGTTATAATGTAAATTTACACTGGATAATTTTTATACAGGATCAATTTAAACTGAGTTGTGTCTTAATAGTCTTAAAATAAAGTTTGGGTGTTTTCAAAGGAAGGAATTAAGAAAATAGTAATAAAAAATCGAAGATGTATTTAAGAACGATTTCGTCCGTAATACCGGAATCGATTAATTTATGACTGGATAAAAAAAAAGAACTATCAAAAATGACAAATGCTTAAGGCAAAAAGTTATATATGTATAAAAACAAGCGTGATTACATTTTCCAATATTTTTATTTTTCAGACTTTGAGAGAATTTCTGCACCAAGTTATTTCATTTCCCTGAGGGAAGTTGGATACAGCAAGCAATTACCTAGAATATATAAAAGCCGTTGACACCAGAATAGAACTTAATTCCCACGGCAGTCGTCTGAGATTGCGTTAACCATCGACCTTAATTAGTAGCCATCTCTTCGTCACTCTCTCTCTCTTTCTGTGGCTAAAATTTTTCTGACACAGCAGCTAGTCGAAGCCAACATTTTCGCCGTTTTAAGAATTTCTACAACAAAGAAAATTCAAATTAAAGTTTACTCTTTTAATAATACAGATATCTTTAGAGAGCATTTTTATATTTTTATATATGTTGGAAATGTTCAAACATAATGAAAAAAGTGCAATTAATATATCCTCGGTGGCATCTTAAGATTAAAGTAGTACTTTTGTGAAAATGTGTAAGAACTAAATGAGAACATTATAACGATAAGAATGTCTTCGGGGTTGAAATTTTTAATGATAATGATTATGAAAAAAATATTAAGATACACTAAATTAACAAAAAAAAAATTTTTTTTAGCTGATAGCTACTTCAGTTAAGGCGATTTTTACATAAGTTTCATGCCCCTTTATGCTTGTTACTCGAACATTTTTAATCATAATAAACTCATTCTAACATTATTTAGTAGTGCGATAATATCTATTTTGTTACTTTCTTCGTAATTACAATAATTTATCGAAGATTACCATAAGATCTGAGAAAATAAAACTTAACATCGATTTTATACCCAGAAAAGAGGTAATTAACTTGATTTTACGCGGTTATCTATCAAAGTTCATCTTGGTAATCCGAGAAACGTGATATGAAGAATGTATTAATGAGCTTTTACTGTTTACGGAATGTTTTAAATGCAATTAATCTAATTAAAGTATATGGGACATTTCTAGATTAACAAGATCATAAATCATGCTGCAAAAATCTATCGCTAAAGAAATTGGTTGTAAAACTTAAAACTTACAAGGGGAAAAAATCAATTATCGAGCCCGGAATTAAAGCATATCGTAAGAAAATGTAATCAATGATTGCATCTGTGACAAATGCAACCATTGATCACTTGTTCTGAAAAATAGCATTCAATTTTTTTGGACAATTTACCACGAAAATAGTACACAAACGCCTTTATTTGCAATGTAAACTGTCACAATGAGATTTAATTATATTTAACTCTGTTAAACATTCATTATCAATTTAAAAAAAACAAACAAAAAACAAAAATACATAAAAATTATTTAGAAAATGTTTTATTCATGTACATAAACTTCAAAGAAAAATATAAAAAATGTAGTAAACTTTAGCCAAAATTAAATCTTTGTTAAATTATATCTTTAAAGTAACTATTAATTAGACGATGGTTTATTTTATAAAAAATTATATAAAAGTATTAAAATAAATACATCAAAGAAAGAAAAAATCGATGGTTTACTTATGAAGTGGAGTTATTTTTTTATAATTTTTATTTTTTTAGTTTTTATTTGGGTGGGTAAAAAATACATAAAGTGGAACGCTTCTATAAATGAGATCATTCTTACATTATAAATCTTTGATGATGCTGAAAATGTTTCAGATGATTTGTAACATTTCATGATGAATGAATTCTTCAGAATCAAATTGTAGGGTTCATCCTTATAGCAGTGTTTCAAACAAGATTGATTAACGGATGTTTCACTTAGGATTATTTGTCTAATATGTCTTATAATATCAATCTTTTTGAGGAAAAAAACATATTTTTAGAAAATATAGTTTAAAATCATTATTCATTCTTAACAAAAAAAACAAAAACTTATGTAATATTAAAAATATTTTATAGAAAAATTGTATAATAATTTATATTATTTTTTAAGAAGATTAGTTAAATTTTACGATAAAATTCTATTAAATTATAGGGTTTATATATTTGTATATAAATATATCTGAGATGAAAATCATAGCAAAGTTTATGATGTGTAATCTCTCGAGAGTAATAAAGGAATCTGCACTTTCTCAATTACATTTATGGGTAAAGTTAAACGTAAAACGAGTGTGGCTAGTAGCATATTATTTTTATAAAGATAAAAGTAAAACGTTTAAGATAATTTCTTAATAAGATCTGATAAAAATTGCATGTGATAAGTGTTTAATGTTCCAGTCGAAAGCTTGATTCAAATAATAAATTTTCTTTAAAAATTTTAAAATTTATCATAAATAAAAGTGATTTTTTACAGTAAAAAATCAACTAAAAGAAGTAAAATAGAGAGTAATAAAAAAGCTTTCATTTACGCTATCTCTGCTTCTCCTTGACACACACTTCTAAGAACATAAGTTTTGATCTTGGAGAAAGTCCTAATCTGATTGATACAAATCTTCTGTCTTAAAATCAAGTTTTCCACCTAAATTGATATCTCTCTATATAAAAAAAATCGACTAAAACCTGTTTAAATTTATATTTATATACAATAATTTTAAAGTGATGGTATCGAAACTCGGAATAATGTACTTTTTGATACGATGTTAATTCATCTTTACATTTATATAAGCTTTTAATTAGTTCGAGTATTGATTTAAAGATGACTTCGCATTTAGCAACACAATCACCAATTTTGCTAAAAGGAAATAAGGCTTACAGTGCAGGTGATTAAATGGTTGGAAATCCCTTCATTTCACGAAAGCTTGAACCTCTTTCCTTTCTAAGCTTACTTGTATTGATGGATCCGTACTCAGAACATTCGTTTGGTGATTTTATATCCAATCGTTTTAAGAGACTTTGTCTACAAAAGAGATTAAGTTTCTGCCACTAATTATTATTTTAGTACTTTCCTCTATTGTCAAATTAAACAGTTCATACGATTTCTCCAATAATGAATAATTAAAACACAATAGGACATTCTGAAAACTTTACAATTTAACTTTTTTAATTAATTAAATTTTCTATTATAATACTGTGTTTGCATATATAACACAAATTAAATAAAAGTCTTTTATTAGAATTCTTTAAAGAAAAAAAAATTCTTTTAGGTGACGTTTTGTATCGAAAATACAGAAAATTAAAATATTCTTGATGTTTTTTTATATGTATTGCACCTTTTGTTTTTTTTTATGTTATAAATCTGAGTGATATGTAGGAAAGAGGAAAACAATCCACTATTGGAAAAATCTCTACGGTCGCAGGGGACAATTGCTGTCATCTACGTTGCAGACACATTGTTCAAATCCTGGACGACACTCACGTTTCCAAACATATCTGCTTCGTGCAGGACTATCACTTTTAAACAGAACGCATCACTGGCTTGTTTTGAAAGTCTGGCACAACGTAGACACCACAAACGTTAGTGTTCGATACGTCTTTGAGTGTTCACTTCACGTACCTATAAATGGGTGACAACGCAGTAACACAGGTGTCTTTTCCACGTTGTGTTTTTCTACATACTTGACACGGTTTTATTGTAACTGTAAAAGGAATTCGTGAAACAAACAAGTGATTTACGTTGCTCCTATTAACAATTTGTGAAAATTACGTGAATTTATTATGGACAGAACGTGTTTAATTAATGATAATAATTGTTATTGTAATTTAAATCTACAACAATATGATTTTCCCTTAATGTGTAAGTTAAAATTATCGGATAATTGCCTTTTCAAATTCACCAATAAAGAATTAGTTGTATGCAAAATTAATTACATATAACCAGTTTTGTATTGCATATGTACTGTACATTTGTATACATTGAATATAATTTTAAATTAATGTTTAATTAAAATAACTTGTATGTATGTATTATTATTATGGTACTAATTTTCATTATTCTCTGTAATAATATTTAAAGCGGGATATAATTATTACGAAATTTGAGATTTTCAGAAATATTTTATAGAAAATTACACATTTATATTTTCGTAATTTTATAATTTATTATATTAATCAATTTAAACTTTAATATAATTATAAATTGTAATTAATTTATTTATAAATTTTTGATAAAGCGAATATATTTATCATAAAAATTGTTCCTAAGTTACATCAGCGGTTTTAAATAAATGAAAATAAATGTTTGAGTTATAAATCTCCACAGTTTAATTCTCCGAATATTAAAATAATGTATGGAGGACTTCCTACAAATATATTTATATAAGAATATTAGTGACAGTGAAGAATTTGTTTGCTCTTATCACTAATATGATTTTCGATAATGTTGCTTCAAGGCAAAAATATTGCGTTATTTAAAAATTGTTGGATTTTTTGAATATTTTTTTTTCTATTTTTTGAAGATGACGACAACAAAGCTTGCCATTCTGTCATGTTGTCACTAATCTAGCAAAGAAATAACATTATTTGATTAACTTCGAACGTATTAAACTACATTTCTCGTAATATAATCTCGGGGAGTTGTTGGTTGATAAAGTCAATTTTTATGCAAAAGTAATTAGATCTAAAGTTTGATTTATGTCATCGACAAACAATTCACAATATCTTGCAAGTGGCAGAAAATCGATAAAAATTTACTTTAATCCTATTCTATGTATAGCTCGACTCAGTTTAAAGTCAGTAAAAGTAAAAGTAAAGTGTTCGAGTTAATCCGATAGAAGATGAAGATAGTAAATCAGAAAGTGAGAAAGGAAATAAACTCTCTAGGATACAAAGTTGATCCTTTCAAAGATGGATTTCCCTCAGACAGCAAATAACAAATATTCGAAGCGTGAAATCAAAGACAAAAACTTTCACATATGGCTGGTCATGTGTCTCTAGAACCGAACTCTCCAGTACAGCGCATTATTGCATTTCTGAAGAATCTTTTTTCATTTTGATTTATTTTATTTTTTCGTTTTTTTATCTTTTATTCTTTCTTCGGCTTTTAAATTTGAAAATAACGTTGTAAAACTTTCAAATGGCTTCTTTGATATCCTTGATAAAAATTAAGTTATGGATTGAAATTTTTGCGTGTTTTTTATACATATCCGCATATATTATACTGTATATATATTTTTTTTGTAAGAGAATATGTTTTATCTTTTTTTTTCTATTTCTTACATCAGTTGAGTTATTATCATAATTAAATCTTTCAAATATATTCTAGTAAAGTTTTTGAAACAATGTTTGTATCAAGACATGTAATTTCGTTTGTAAAATTGAGTTTGTTTCCCTGGACTGTTTTATAAATGATAGATTTGTATAATACTTCTTTGTTTTTTAATACTTTAAGAGTATTTTATTCACTTTCTCAATTGAAAATTATTGATTTAAACACGTTACATTGTTGATATGTTTGGTAGAGACGTAAAATGAATTTTTTGCTATTAACCATGGGATGCATGACCTTATGTATTTATATTGTCTGGATGGGAAATTTATAACTCTTTATTGCAAAATAAATGATTAAACCATTACATTCATTTATTCTTAAATGTTACATATTATTATATTGGTCATTAATACGTAGCCAGTATGTGCCTTAACCTATCAGGTTGTTACACAACGAACACTGCCTATTACATTTGTGATCTGTTTTCGATGGAGAGATATAACATCGTTTTTCCTAGGAAGTTCTTTATTTACAAATGCTTTGTTTTGTTTTGTTATAAATTTATACATATCTAAAATAGGCTTCTGTAAGACTGATGCTCTGACTCTTCTCATTTAAGGAAAATTTGCTAATTGTTTTAGGAACAGTCTTTAGTCACTTCTTCCCTATTTTACAACCTAGATTTTCATTTATACTGTACATAAAATGAATATGACAGCTGTCAAATGCATTGACAGCTGTCATATTCATAATGTTACTTCAAATAACCATAGGTCAACTTTATACTTTTACATGAACAGTTTGCTATTTTCTGGTCTAGGCTACAACATTTACTGCACATTTAGTATTGTTGAAAAAATTGTAATTTCTGTTGTTTTCATCTATCATCTATTTCTCTTTCATGATGTAGAGTGCTCAATAACATTTCAGCTTTATTTATATATTTTTTTGTCACACAACTTACTAATATCATCTCATTACCAAACCTAAAACAAGATAAATATTGATGTATAGGTCGATCTCTGTTTGCTTGCATTTCTTTTGGGATATCTCGTTTATTTTTTCCTGCTGCTATAATTTGAAGAGATAGCAATTTTTCGAATAATACAACATTTGTAAAATAGTTGTCTTTTGTCAAATTTCTTGAAGAATATCCTATATATTGTACCAAATTTCTTGCAATATTCATAGGTAGATATTTCTGAACCTCTGTTTAAGGCTGTTTATCCACTTATATTTTGCCATCTGTAGCATAGGCAGTTTCAGATTCACAAAGCTAGAAAAATTCAATGTCATAGTTTAGCTCGCTGGCTGAACATATACTAAATAAATGAACATCTGCCTTGAAATCAACAAGCTGTTCATTTACTGTAATGTTGACTTTTGATATCACAACTGTTCTACACTGTGCTATGAATAAGTTCCAAATATATGATATTTGTGCTAGTTCTTCAATCTGTAACTTTACAGTACGAGTTCTTTTACAATCAAATCTCAAAAATCTTATGTTTTGAAGTCTATTAACTGACATACAAACAGAATACGTAACAGAATTTGGCATTTTATCTAAGAAGCGTTCTGTCATAGGAAAATTCCAGCTTTTGTCTACATCAGCCATTACAAAACACCAAAAAATGCATCCGTTACACCCTTCTCAATGTCTTGCCAATTCATGTCATCTTACAAAACAAACTCATATAGTCTCGTAGTTAGTGCAAAGTTTAACTTCTAGTATAATATTTGACGTTATAAATTTTTCCATGCTTCAAAGTGTGTAAATATTTTACCTATGCATGTGGGTCTTGTTGTAAACCATATAATATAAATTCTAAACTTACATACTTTTTCAAAGGCAATTTTAGCCATTTGTTACCAATTGGATCAGAAAAAATTTAATTTTTATCATTAAAATATCTGTATATTCGGCATTGTAATCAGAAACATCCTCGTCAACAGACATTAACTTGAATTCTGTATCAATTTTAATGTATTTATTTATATTATATTATATATTTAATTTATGTTATATATCTTTATTTATAGTTATATTTTTTAAATGTTTACATTTATATTCATTTATGATAATATAAATGAAAACATATTCTCTATATTCTGGTTCATCACTTGATACTGATGCTCCATTTAGAGTTTCATCAAATTGTTGCATGTATATATTCTGGATGGATATTATATAAATTTCCTTGCCTCAGAACTACTTGTAGACGACATAACTAAAAATCAAATGCATAAAAACATACTAAACACTAATATAAAGAAAAAAGCTCTTGCCCAGGTGATTCATTTTATGGTTTAAATAATTAATTCATTTAAATTAATTGGTTGATTTGATTTTTATTAAAGTAATGCTTCCCTAAATACTATTTGAATAATTTGCTGTTTAATTAAAAATCGTTTGAAGAAAAAATCTGAATTATATTGCAAAGTTGTTCTTAATTTGAAAATGATACGGGAGCATTTTTATTATAATTAATTGAAATTAATTGAGTTTTTACACTTAACGTATCTGTTATAATTTTTTATGAAAATTTATTTAAGCAATGATATCAGATATGTTCAAAACTGACAGGTTATATCATTATTAATATATAGTTTACTAACGATATCGTATTTAATAACTATGATGCTTAGTAAACTAGGGTGCTTAGTTGGATATAAACTTAGAATATTAGTGAAATAGGACTGCTTACCTAAACATAAACTTAGATTATTAGTCTTATGTCACTAATAATCTAAGTTTATGTTTAGCTAAGCAGTGTAGTTTGCTTAATACTCTGTAATGTAGATGGAAGCACCTTTTAGTGAATAAAAAAATTTTAGTTCGTTCAGTGTAAAAAAAATGAAATAAATTTCTGTAGCAACTGATATTTTTTCTTTCTGTATTAGGGGAGATCGGGGCAACTTCGGCATGCGGGGCAAGTTTGTCAAGCGCTTTTTTTAAAAAACAAATTAAAAGGAGACTTTGGTTATAGGTTAGGCAGTTGAGTTTTATTGGTGGCTTGTTGAGTGTAGTGTTTTTATTGTTCTCCAACAAGCGTAGTTGAATTATCAAGCAAATTTTCATTTTCGTTCAATTCCATATAATATTTTTTTTCCATTTATATTGAATTGGCAGGTTTTGTTATAATTCCATGATAACGAAAGTTACTTTTCCTGTTAGAAGGATGTAACTTCAACTTATTCACGTGGCCAGATCGTGGCTTGGCATTCTGTTCTCAGGGTTGTACTTAATGTTTCGAAATCATGACTAGCGGGGTAAGATCGGCAACATAAAGCCACATTAGAAGCAAAGGATAAAAATCAAACAGATGATAAATGAAAACATGTTTGCATTTGTTATTCATGTATATATGTCTTTGAACTTGCATTTCGTTGTAATAATATTAAATGGGTGTTGGATTTGTATTTCTTTGTTTTAATAGTGAATTCCAACTTATACATTGTTAATAACATAATTTTATATACGTGCCTATCTTGCCCCATTACTGTTGCCCCTATACCAGGGGCAACTTTAATAAAAATAATTAAAATAATTACAACTTTACAAAAAGAGAGAAGTTGCCGATCTTGCCCCTATACCCGGGGCAACTTCGTCAATTTCTCTCTTCTTGTAAAGTTGTAATTATTTTAATTATTTTTATTTCCAAACTGATTTTAACCAGTTCTATAGTAAGGTAACATTCCAATAGACAATATGCAAAGCTTTTTTTTCAGTTTACAGCAGTATTTATTACACAAAATTTAAGTAAAGCTTAACATGCCGATCTTGCCCCGATCTCCCCTACATATTTTTTATAGTTTTTAAATAAATTTAACATAAAAATAAGATTTTTTATTTACGATTGAAACAATAATTTCTATAGAACTCAGTTGCAACTCTTGTTTACATATTAATTTATATTTCAATTATTATGTATATAATTGTAAAAATTAATATGCATATTTAATTAACTTTTTAATATAAAAATACATAAATACTAAATAATTTATAGGCGAAAATAGCAGGAACAATAAGCCCGGCCTTAAAGTTTCTTTCATTTACCAAAAACATACTTATCATCAACTTTTCCTATTTATATTAGCTATCTCACCAGCAGAGAAAGAAAGGAAAATCTATGAAATATTTATAATATAAAGACTTCACCACAAAACCTCAATAGCTTTGAGTAGCACAATAGCCAAGCTAACAGGAACTTCATCTATTGAATAGGGAGAAAAGACTGGACTTCGTGCTCAGATGAACTCCAGAGTTCAGTATAAACGTGACTTCAATAGTTTTGCGCATAGTGTGTGTGTGATGTAGGAGATATTATTTCATTTCCCACGTTGCATGAACATGAAGAAAAAAAATAAAAAGTAGATAGACTCGTTTTAGAAATCGCAACGTTTTTAGGATGATAGTCACGCAATGTTGAACTATACTGAACGTGATTGAATGCTAGAGAATGTTTAGAAGTTGGATCCGTTGGAGCGAAATTTTAGAAGGTTATTGAATGTAATAGAACTGTCAATATGTCCGCTGCAGGAGTGTGTACATTCTTATATAAATATTAATTTTTATTTTTTCCATACTCTCAAACAATTTAAATTTACATTATTTTGCGATTTTAATAATAATAAATTTTTGAAATATTAGTATATTTAATTTTACATTTGATTCGGTAAGCAATGGGCATAAAAAATTAATTTTTGTCTGAATTTCATAATTATCTTCACAGATGAGAAACGTGGTAAACGTGGACAACAGAGATTTATTGATTAAATCAATTTTCTTGATTGTGTCGAAGTGATAGTAAATCAAGGTAATAGAAGCACTGTACTATCTTCTTGTATTGAATATTTGTCTTATTATTATTTCATGAAATAGTTCCTTCTTGATTAACTTTCCAAAGAATGCAATTGTTTTGTTTTAGGAAAAACTCTTTGCAAAGGCAGATTGAAGACAAATTAGCTAGTAGTTGTGCTTCTAATTCCACAAGAACCAATTAAAGTGATGTAGAAGACATTTGGTCCATGATGAATGGGTAAATACGCCTGATTCGGAAGGCAGGGATTGAGTAATTCGAAATTCTTTCTAGGTAGAAAAACATGTGCTGTGTCTACAAATAATTAGAATAAACTTTAGTTTATTTTTATCTTCATGACTATCGTATGAATTTTTTATTTTTAATTTTCTAAAACGACAAAAGTATAATTTTATTATTTTCTAAAAACCGTTAATAATTAAAAATATTGTTATTTAATGATAATTTACACTTAATTAAATAATATTTATTAAATGTAAAATTAATATTATTTCCTTACAGGTACAGTACTTATAAATTTATTTAAAATATAATTTTTAACATTTTTCTTCAATTATTTTTATAAAAAAAAATAATACGTAACATATTTGTTTAAAGTAAAGATTTGTTCATTTTTCGTTATTTAAGTTTATTTAATTTTAAGATTTAATGCACACGTAATAAAAAAAAATTTTAAATTAATTAACGTTCTGTAAACCAAATGAAATTTTAAATCTAAAGGAACAACATATTCAATACAACGTTTTTATTTGATAAGCTTTTAAGATTTAAATCGAACATTAACTAAATTAAAATATTTTATACGAGATATTACAATAGATAATGCTCAAAACTTTATATAAGTAAATTATTTTTTAAAACATTAATGTATTTTAGATAAATTTAGCGTTTTAAGTAGCAACTATTAAATAAAATTCGAGTATAAGACGCACCACCTCTATCAAAATGGGTTTTTCAGAAAGGAAAACTGGATGATGATCTAAGTAATTATAAAATAAAAGAAATTATTGAAGATTTTAAATTTTAATAATGTATACAAAATAAAATATAATTAGTAAAAAATATAAATAAACAGAAAATACAGAGTTTTGAAGACAAGAGTAACAAAGAATAGCCTGATTTAATATAAAAACCGATTTTAATTTAAAAAAAAAAAATATGGAAAAATCGTATTAAATTCGAAATAATACTACATTTAAATGTGGTTATTAGTTCAATATATATTTATACATTTTATACGAACGAATATATTATTATTGTAAAATTTCGTATCTAATTTTCCAGTTAGAGACTTTCATAAAAACTTTTTCTTAATTTAATAGTAAATGTTAATAAGTATTTTGTAATTTAATAATGAAAGCATATTTTAAAATAATTCTCATTAGCATAAGCAAAAGATAAAACTTAAAAATTTCAAACTTGATTTTGAAAGGAGGAAGGATAAAAAAAACCAAGAAAATATGTTTAATAATAAATTTTTAATATTGAATTAAACTTATTTCCATTTTAATAGCACTTACAATGGAGAAAAAAAAGAAAATTCGAGTGTAAATACCAATCGAATTGGACTTTTTTAAATGATAAATTTGAAAACTGGGATATAAGTAAACACATTTTAATATTAAAAACAAATTTTTTTGAAATGGTAAGAATTATTAAGAATATATATGGTCGAAAGTTTCCAACATCCATTTACATATCTATTCATGATATCAGTAAAACAACACATTTGACTATGACCTAGTTTTTTTTCCTACTTGAAAATCGTTGTTTTTTTTAATATTATTTCCACGCATTCACTTAAGTTTTTAAGAAAGATTTGCATACTGCCAAAAGAGAAGTCGCTACATCAAATATTTGGAATTATTCCAGTTCATATAATCAAACGAGATAATTACATTGGCTGTTAATGTGTGAATATTATTTGTTTTTTTATGAATTGTTTCATTGTGATCAGTTCTGTTATTGTTTTTCTTTAAACTATAAGTGCAGCGTTGGCTTACTGCCAGAAAAATATTTTATAGAAAAGTCAACAACGTCCTCTGACAGATATAAATTTAGGTTTATATTACAAACGGAAATTCTATCCCTTAAGAGCAAATCTGTCTTGTTCAACTCGGAGTTATTTTTCAATGAAAAAAAATAAAGTTAATTATGATATGGAATCTAATTTCAAATTATTAAAAGCATCGAATGGCATATATCAGTTTTTAACTTTATAAGAATAGTAGTATACTAATATACTTTTTCCCCTACTCTTACCCCCCACGTGGACACTAAGATGGCCTTTTTAAGGCCTATCGCACGTTCGGACAAGCTTACAATGAGACATCTATGGGGCCAAACATATCTGTGACGCACCACCTGTAAAAATTCCTGGGGTTTCCAGAGGGTTCCGGATTCGATTACGGATCCTCAGAACAGTAGATGAACGCCTTAACTGCCTTGATTATCTAGTTATCAAAAATGATTAAATAGATTAAATAATTATAAAAACTGTGGTTATAAATATTATCCATTACTAACATTAGAGTTGTATATTTATAATGAAAGGTGATCTTTCTGTTTTACTCGTTCTATACATGCATAAAGATGTACAGGTTAATACATTAATATTTTAAAAATATAAAAGTAAATACGTCTGAAAAAATGTTAAAATAATGAATATATTAAAATAATCTTTAATAAAAATTACTAAAATTGATTTTTATAAATTGAAAATATTAAAATAAATGGAAAAATTTCAAAAATGTCAATTTATATGATTAAATTAAAACTAAATCGAAGAAAATAATTCATTTTTGCATTAGTTAAAATTCATAAATTCTTAAAATATAATCAATATAATTTCGAAAAATACAATTAACAAAATTTTTATTAAAATTTCTAAACTAAAATAATTATAATATATAAGTTAAACTATCGGCGCTGTAATTTAGAAAAGATGTCCGATATTCAGCTCTCGATTATGTATCAAAGATTTTGTATTTATTAGAAAAAATACTTGAAATAATTGTAATAATAAAGTATTATTTATAAGCTGTGTAATTTTTTCCATACATATATTTGTAATAGCTAATTATTTGATGATAAAGGATATCAGATAAAATCTTTACTCTTATGTAACAAGCTTTAATTATTCAATACAAATTTATTCATTTAATAAAAGAATAATAATACTGTAATAATACTATTAAAATCAGTTAAGTTATTAATAAGTAATACTATTGTTTATATAAATATATTTTCTACATTCTCAGTTACCAACTCTAAAGATTGTTTGCATAAAAAGTTATTTAAAACTCATACAAGTATTATTTACTAGTTAAGTCAAGAAATTAAGCTATTAAAATATTAATAAATAATAATTATTTTAAATATTTTTAAAATTAAATTAATTATATTAAATTGCTCTTCCATATCCTGAATCGATATAACACACTAAACACACGTTTTTCGATAATTGTAATTAAAATGTACATTTAAAATTTGTTTAAATTATCGGAAATTTATTTTTAATTGAATAGAATATTGATTTTAATATTCGTCAAGGAAAAATTTTCCATGTAAATATTAGAAAACTGTAAAATGTCAGTATATAATTATCAAATATACAATATCCTTCGTCTCTTACTTTCAGTGACTTGTGTATTCTGCAGTACTGAAATTTATATTAGTTTTCAAATATAGAATTTAATTTAAACATTTTATACTTTATTAAACAGCAATATAAAGCGAGACAATTGGAGAATATAATATCAAACGTCAAGTTAATCTAAATATAAAGTGTATTGTAAAATAAAATCGAATGTGGTTCGGAAGGTTATAAAAACATGAAGAGGACGTAAATCTTAATAAATTGATGAATAATTATAAAAGTTGATGGCTTAACTTATATTAAATTATATTTATTTATAAATATATATTTATATATTTAAAATATTTTTGTTTCAACAGTTAAAGTCGGAATGTTCTAAAATAACTTTTTAAAGCTTAAATATGAATATATATATATGTAGATAATTTAATATATATTACTTTTAAAATGAGAAATGTCAAATTAAACATTATCTTGTTAATTTTTTAAATTTTGTTTTAAAAATTAAATATTTTTGTATTTTTTAAGAATTCCTTTAAATTTTTTAAGCTGTCATCTAAGAATAGAAATATATTTGAAGACTTTTAAATAATTTCAATGCTTAATCTTTTTGTCATTTATGTTTCTAAATCACTGTTTTTTAAAATCGTATTTTAAAAAAATTATTTAAGAATTGAATTTTTCTCTTAAAGATTTTATAATTCTGAAATGACAGACTGCATTTAATCTGATCACTTTTATAATATTTTCAATGGAGAAAATGTATTTAATGTTAAAATATTTTAAATTATTAATAAAATACTTAACTTCTTACTACACTTTTATTATTAATTAAAATCATTAATAGGCTATTTGTTTAAGTAAAACGCTTAGAAATTCAGTTTTAACCTCGCGTAAAGGAGATTATTTTATAAAATTCGTAAGCATTTTTGATTATTTTATCTAATATGCATTTAAAGTCACATATCTTCTTCGTTTCTTTACGTTTTAAAATTTTTTCGAGTTTGAAATCATAGGTTAAAATCTATACAACATTTTAGTACTGATACATGCTATATTCATGAATTCACTTAGAGTACCTTTAGGCAGAATCATTTCATTAAAACGACCTACACTCATAACATCACAGTCTCATAAAACTTTAAATATACAATTTGATAAATGTGGGATCAAACCTAGTACTCTTGTACCTTAAAGGCATACCACTACACTTTTTACATTTCATATTCAAATATTCTTATATCAGTTGAGAAAAATAAGCTGTGGTATCATAACATCAAAGATACATTTGACGTATAGTATACTGAAAAGAATATATTTCAGAAGTTTTTGGCAGATAATTTTTTTTAAGTTAAATTTTTCATCGTTCTTGAAAGCAAAATATGTTTAAAATTATAAAAAAAATTGACAATATATTTAGATTAAATTAAATTAATTGTTTTAAATTTAGTTAATGTAAACTTACTTTGTTAATCTGTTGGTAGCAGTTTTTATACACGAAAATATCATTTAAAATATTTTAATAAATTTGATTTTATTCCTTTATTTTAATTTTGCAACAAATTTAATATCGATAAATAAATTATTAAGTAATTTTACTGATTTTCAGTTTTCGTTTAAAATTGTTCAACTTTCATTGAAAGAAAAGTAAAAGTTTCAGTATAATTTTACAAACTAATGCTAAAATAAATAAATAACAAAAATTTAAAAAATAGTATAATAATATTCATTAAAACGTTGAGAAAGAATAATTTTTTCAGAAAAACTTTTTCATTTTAGAAAATCATAGCTAGAATATCGAAGCTTGGTTTTAGGTTTTCCTGCACTATTTTTGATGTTATTTTTATATCATAAAAATAAACGAAGCATTAGTGTCATCTTAAAAATGTCTTACACTGTCCAAAGAAATAGAACTAAGAATAAATAGAAAGAAATGCGAATACTAGAAGTTACAGATCAACTTTTATGGGAGGAATTTTTGATAGAAAAAACAGGGTGACAAAAGAAAGACTGACAAAGCAAGAATCTATTAAAAGAAAATTCTATCAAAAAATATTTTGATTGATATTATTAGAAATGTTTTTTGATATTTATTCAGTGTTTGGAACGTTTATGAGTAATCAGTTTTCCATTATAGTTTATATAAATTCGAGCTGCAAAAGTTATGTTTGGTTTCAGATAAAAATTAAAATATTTCTTAATTAAACTGTAAATAAAAATGTGAATAAATTCCCAAATTAATTAAACTGTATCTGATGATTTTGAAGATTTAATTTAATTTTTTTTAAACTAAAAGATATCAAATATATGATGAATTTTATAATCATTTGACTTATAAAATTCTTATGAATATCAATTTTTTGCAAGATCGTTTATAGAGTCTAAACGGAATCATCAGTATAAATATCATCATTTCATTCTCCTTTTATTTGTTTTTATATTTACATTAAATAAGAAAATTGCCCAATATTTCTTATTTATTTACTAACAGTGATGTTATATCTTTCCTAAATTTAAAGTTTAGAACTCTGGAGAAAAATTCTGAATTCGATGACCATAGGAGAAGTTTTGAAATATTTACCAACACTCACGAATATTTACTAACACAGAATATTTTCTAACTTTTACGTTGTATCCTTTCCAAATTTAAAGTTTATAACTTTAGAGAAGGAATTTTATGTACAAAAATTATTCGTCTAGAATTGTAAACATAAAGAAAATATCGACAATTTTTATTTCATTTTTTAAATGCTGAGATAAAAATAAGTTAAAAATAAAATGAATATCTTAATTTACTTTACTCCTTGATAAAAATAACTAAATTTATAACTAAAAAAACAAGCCTTTTCTTATCTAAAAAATTTCTTCAATAAGAAACTTTTTTTTCCTTAGATTATTTCTTGTTATAACTAAAGGGTGTGGTCTAACTACATTGAAATCTAGCAATTCTAAAGAAAATTCACATTTACTTAGATAAGAACGTACTTCTTTAGTGAAAGTTTCAAGACAGAATGAGGACATAACTACAAATAAATTCAATGTCAATTGCAGTTGTAACAAATCTGTTGATCCTTATAGAATAACTAATATAAATGATCAAATTCTTTGGCTAGTAAAATATGATTCTAAAGTAAAATTTTACCAGCATCGCGATCATTAGTTATTTTATGTTTAGATTTCAATATGTAATTTCAAATTCATAAACTCAATACTTGAAAATCTTGATTGCGACGAATAAATTTCTCCTAGATTTGTTTTCCTTTTGTTTATAATATTTACATATACCCTGAAGTCCGTTAACACTTTTTTCCTTTAGTGATCATTATCTATTGTATATGAGGTTATAAATCATTATAGAAAATGCTATTTAGTGTCATTAATTGCCTATTTTCTTACTTTGTTTTTCATCCTTTTTGCAATATCTTATCTGAAGTCAAATTAAGGTTTCCAATATAAATTATTCTGTATAGGTGTATTTATAGACCTACATTTCCTGCTAGATATGCTCGTGTATTATCTAAAAACTCTCAATAATTAATTTTCATATATTAAGAACTTGTTTTAAAATTTAAAGATTAAATAATTATTCTGGAAATTTTCAGAAAGTTACTTTTAACTGTAAACAAATAGTAGACTATCCAACTTTATCCTTATTAAGGCAGTTTTTGTGACACTTCTTCACTGTCTTAGACGAAAAAAATGGTAAAAAAGAACGTTGCTTATTTTGTCATCTAAGTTCCACTACCTTTCATTTTTCTGTCAAAACCAGAATCTTATTGCAACTTCCCTAGATCTAGTTGTATGCTAGTTTATTAGAAGCTGGAGATATTGTTAAAATGTATCCTTTAACTTTTAACAATATATCCTTCACACTCACCGCTGGAATTATTATTGATCCTTTTGAAAATTGCCCAATAGTTGTCTTGTTGATTTATCATTTGTGCGTTTATTGTTTCCGGAATCTATCAAGGAACATAATACCTTTGACCTAAGCTGGATGAAGAAAATGTAACCTATACAATTAACGAAAGACTTTAATTATTAAACTATTGATTAGTAATTACTGAATGTAAGTAATAAAATTATCAAAAGTAATTAGTATTTTATTCTAGAATTAAATATAATTTTACTATATAATTTTTCTTGTAAATTTTATTTGTTTTTCACTTCTCAAACAGCTCAGATTTTTTCTTTATTATTATTTTTCACCTGAATTGAACCTATTTTTGAACTGGTCGAGTTAACATAAGTAACAATTTTCCAATATAAAAATACATATCTTTCTCTATATTTTTATACAATAAAAATTTTAAAAATTTTGATAAAATATTTACAAAGCAAATAGATGTGCACTTGAAATTAAATTAATAACGTATAATTTAAAATCCTTATATTAATTTACGCGATGTTAGAAAATTGTTAATTTGCACATTGAATACAATAAAATTACAAAATCATTAATAAATATATTTTCTTCATTCTAAAATAGTTTCATAAAGAAACATAATTGTTAAGATCTTTTCTATACATCGTTATTGTTTAAAAATATAGATTAATATTGTAATAAAATTCGGAATTACTTATGAAGAAAAAAAAAGGAAAAATTACTGTAATTCGCATAAAAATTAATAATTTTATTCAGATTTTGAATAAATTAAATGCTCAAATGACTTAACTACATCTTTACGCAAATATGAATTGGCAGACTTTTACTTAGTTTTTACGCTATTCCATAATATCTTCACATCGCTGCGTTAATGTGTAACAACTCATTAGCGTAGCGTGCTGATTAAGAGAACCAAACAATGACAGGCTACTTCTAAACTGCAATTCCTTTACGTGCCTTGCTGGAAATGACATGTAGAAGTATGTGCTGCCATTTTTCGGGCTGTCATACTGCGTTAGGTGCTTCGAGTCCGTTCAGGTGTGAAAATCTTTTGGATAGAGAGTGAGAAGGACCCGAGAGATAACGTACACAGAAAGACACAATTATGTAAGGAAGCCAAGCAGAATCATCACTTCTTTCTTCGACGATGATAACAACTTTTCCTTAACATGTATCGCACGTCCAGCTACACACATTGTTCTGCAAGAGCATAGAACTAAAAACTGTTCTTTGAAAAGGTAATTTACTTTTTCTTTCAAATTCTCCCCTTATTCTCTTTTACAAACTAAAACGATAGCCATTACTTTTGATTTATGACATAAAGATTTCCAATTAACTTAAATGTGATATTCGAAGTCATTCTTAGAAACAATTTGCATGATTGAATATCGATATATTACATACAAATGACAGCGATTTATAAATTGAACTAAATGAAAACAGAAAATGTCAGCATGTCAAAATTTTTTCTCCAGAAAAAAATTTTTTTCCTATATAAAGATTGAAATCCAATCTTATCCAGTTTGTTTCCTCCCTTTCGAAACATTCCAAAGATCTCTTTGACTGACTTTTGCTTGCTTCATACATTCCATGTGCTGCAAATACTTGCCTTGTACCGACGTCTTACTCGTAAGGAATGTGAAGTACTTTGGCGGCAGAACAGCCTGCAGGCAAACTTTGTTTAACTGTGTAACGTAGATCTTCTTATTGGGTTTTCTCAGCAGCTGACATACCGTAACATGCCGTCAACAAGTCTAGGAAATTAAATCTTCTGTACAGCATCAGTTTTGTGGTCGATGTCCTTAGCAAACCTCTGAGGAATATTCTTTGAAAGTGAGATGTTACTAATGAGTTAAAATTCAAATGAAATTAGCTAAGACTTCCGAGGTGATGATATTACTTTCGCTCATAAAGACATATCGATCTTATACCACCACAAATTTCTTGCAAAATTCTTTATTGAAATAGTATAATTGCTTTCAATTACACATTCCACGAAATTTAAAAATCCATTTAGCATTATTATCCACCTAAAGTTTAATTAAGAGGTATTAAAAGTTTAATTTAGTAGAATACTTTAATGATTTTATATGAAAATTTCCAATTAAAAAATTGATTTTGATTGATTTTTCTAAATTATTAATTATCCATTAATTTCTAGATGAGGGTATTCAAGTGGTGTCAACTTCTTGTTTTTATGTAATTTAACTTTCTAGTAGTAGGGAGTGTTTATTAGGATTAACGAAGTCTTCAACTGGTTGTATACTTCATAAACGCGGTTTTCGATCAATAAATTACACTTTACATCATCTCAGAGTTTCAAACCTTCTGTAATAAATATTCAAGGACACTTTAAAAGACATGTACTGCGTGTAAAACGACAAGTTTGACACAGCTACCAGGATATTTCATCAATGAAAATTCTAAATTTTAACTAAAGTAATTTTAAAACTTTCTAAAATACATTTTTTTCCTTATTCTTTTTTCTTTTGTTATCTGGAAAATAAATAATGCAACAAAGGATAAAATAAAAAAAATATTTACATGTATTTACATATACATTAAAGTTATGAAAAGTTAATTTAAAAAAAAATAGTCAAAATATCTTGTATTTGTGTTTTCTGTAAGAATCAAATGCTTTCGATAAAAATTATTTATTTATTTTGATGTTATAGACGAATATGACAAACAAAATTTTTATTTAATGATATCTCGAAGAGTGTAAAATANATTATTTTAAATATTTTTAAAATTAAATTAATTATATTAAATTGCTCTTCCATATCCTGAATCGATATAACACACTAAACACACGTTTTTCGATAATTGTAATTAAAATGTACATTTAAAATTTGTTTAAATTATCGGAAATTTATTTTTAATTGAATAGAATATTGATTTTAATATTCGTCAAGGAAAAATTTTCCATGTAAATATTAGAAAACTGTAAAATGTCAGTATATAATTATCAAATATACAATATCCTTCGTCTCTTACTTTCAGTGACTTGTGTATTCTGCAGTACTGAAATTTATATTAGTTTTCAAATATAGAATTTAATTTAAACATTTTATACTTTATTAAACAGCAATATAAAGCGAGACAATTGGAGAATATAATATCAAACGTCAAGTTAATCTAAATATAAAGTGTATTGTAAAATAAAATCGAATGTGGTTCGGAAGGTTATAAAAACATGAAGAGGACGTAAATCTTAATAAATTGATGAATAATTATAAAAGTTGATGGCTTAACTTATATTAAATTATATTTATTTATAAATATATATTTATAATATAGTAACTTATAAACTAATAAATCAAACAGTGTCTTGCGGTGGCAATAAAGCAGAATTGTGTGATATTGCTCGAGAGAGATATTGGATGTTATATAACGTTGTATCCAATATAACTGTTCGCAATATGTGGAATAATTCTTTTATTAGAAATTTGTTGTTTGGAAACTTCAAACAGTCTTATTTATTTTTTATTCAATCAAGTAAATGTTAAGAAAAACTCCAAAGAGGAAAAAAGACACGATCTCTTTTTTTAAATCTGATTATTCATGCCGTTACGAAAGAGTCAGCAGTTTTATTATTGAGAATCCAGAACGACGCACGGAATGTAATTTCTTCAGTATTCAGTATAGGTTTTAGAGTATAGCTTATATAATGTAAAACGGCGTAGAGGCAACTCGAACTTTCCTACCTGAAAAAAAGTGAACTTCCTGCGTATATTATGTTTCACTAGTAAACCCAGAGTCTAGTAAAAGTCAGTAGTGTGCTTACACAACCATAAAAAGCTGATGAAAAACGTGATTTAGGTGAGCGGATTGTGTAGAAATCCAGGCATTGCTATCGAATGAGAAATGTAGGAGCTGAGGATGTAGCAATAGCCAGAGGCCTGTCGTATTTCACGTGCTTCGTGTAATCGAGCTGACTTGAGCCTAGAGGGGCAGTTATGGTTGAAGAGATGGAATGTGTGGTATTGGAATCGTGCGGCAAAAGACCCTGTGAGATTTTAGATAATGTCAATTTTAGAGCCGTGATCTACCTGCCTTTGGTTTGGATCGTAAACACTGAGTTAGTTTCAAATATTTTGAAAATTTTGTATAAGGAAATGGAAGGTTTGTTTAGTTGGAGTACATCACGTTGCTTGTCAACTTAATGTCAGCTATCGTCAAACTGTTTAAGTATACACTGGAGAGCAACCGCATTGCTGCTGTGTCAACATTTAGTATCAACTATATGTACACTAATATCCCATTACAACTTTTATGTCAAAACTGAAAAGTTTGCAATGAATATAGAGTAAGAGAAGTCGTTAATAACGAGCTGTTTCATAATACCTTGTTTCGGGGCTGAGTTTAATTAATAAAATATTTTCTATTCCTTCTGTGTAACATATTTCACTGAACGTTTACTGAAGGTTATCTAATCTTAAATTATGTTTATGCACTGATATGAATTATTAATTGACAAACCTTGATTTTATTCTTGACAGTTTAATTAAGTATAAATTTATTCAATTTTTTTATGATCAAATTTCATCGAATTTTGTTTGCTAATAGTTTTTATAAGCAAATTTAAAGATAAAATAATAAGTTATACGATACAGGTCAACTTTTTTCTATTTAACTTTTTTCTTTTTTTAAGTTTAAGGTAATAATATACTTTTTATAAAATTATGAATTAAGTTAAGAAAAAATATTTAATAAATTTTATAGAGAGTAATTGTTTAATAATTTATCTTCATTATAAATAATTTTTTCTAAGAAAAAAGTATAAATGATATTTTAAAAATTCATAATTATTTATTTATTTATCTTTTACACACTTATAAAATTGATTAACTATTTAAAATTTAACTTTATGATAAACTGAAAGATATATATTTATTATTTTTATCAATTAAAATATTGTTTTCGAAAATTTTAATTCGTAGTCAAAATTGTAAGCACATATTACGATTTATAATTAAATTGTAAAACACATTAGCTGGTATGTAATTTTATGGGTGTTTGATTAAACAGCTGCTACACTTTTCATCGCGAACAACATTTCTTAATTACGCTCTCGACTCATTTCTGTTTTGTGAGCACTACTACAGTACTTTTTTCGTTATTAAATCAGAAACTAAAATTCCATTTATCTCTACATTTTTCTCATTTAAGAAAAAAATTCTATTATAATTATATTAATTAAATCACCAAGTATTTAATGGAGAGTTGTATTTTTGTATATATATGTATGTATGTATGTAGGAAGGAGATAGAAGGGAGAGACAGAGAGAGAAAGAGAGAGGTAGATAAAACTTTCTATTTTAAGAAGGTAATAGAGTTATTTTAGATAAAACCAGTAAACAATAGAAAATTCTACTTTCCAGTAATTCACTCGATAAATTCAAATGAGATTTTGAAGATTGAAAAAAAAAGGAAAAAAAGAAAAAGCAAAGGGGAGGTAAAATAAAGAAAAATTGGAAAGAGAAAAAGAAACTGCGATTGAGTGCGAGTGATACTATCTCTAGACTTTAAAGGTCCCCCTTTGAACGATAATTGCGCAGCAGAATCAATCGATAATGTGCCAGCGTCAAGTCAACCTATCGGCCTTTGTCGTTCCTGAACTTGGCAGATAACAATCTTCGCTTGAATTCGTTCACAGGAAGGTAAGGGGCAAGCAGAGTGGCCACCAACTTAATGAGACCGACTCCTTCAGGGAATGGATCTCATTGATATAACTCAGCCATACGTATATTTGACAGAAAGTCATTGCCCGTCCCCAGAGTAATGTCCAAAGGGTTACTTACGATCTTGGCATTTAAACCTGTCAACTTTCAAAGATTGATAAATAAGACAGGATAAAAATCTTGATACCGTGCAAACATTTCGTGAAAACTAATGTTTTATGTGAATCGTTTCATAAATTTTTAATAAAAGCATCTCAAATCTTTTTTATTCTTCTATGCCGGCCTTATAACTTCAACTTTTCGTGTTTAATAAAGTAAATAATATTTTCTATGTTAAATAATTTAATAAACAGCATGATTGATCACGTGTATAAATGTCTGCATTCATAAGCTTTCCCTTTCTTACATAATTTATGATTGAGAATAATGATTATCATTTTGGCACTGTAGATTATCCCCACGAGGATTAGTAATTCATATTTGATGTTATCCGCTGTAAAAATATACACCATAATCTTGATATAATGGAAAATTTAAGAATAAAATGAAATGCTAGATGCTCTGCTGATACAAGCCAATTTTTTAATTTTTTTATATATGATTTTCCCCCGTTTTCTCATGTTTAACTTTTTCTTGAAATTACAACTAAGAAAAAATGATTAATAAATTTTTTAGACAGTAATTGTTTAATGATTTATTTTCTTTATAGTTTCCTGTTTATTAACATATATAAATGAACTTAAAGAATAATTTAGTCTAGACGTGCTTTAAGTTTCTGTAAAGAAAAAATATTTTATTGAAAGCGTTATCTGTTTAATAAATAATGAGAGTATTAACATTTTCTTCATTATGTTAACACTTAAAACTTAAAACGAAAGCTTGCAATAAATAAAAATAAAAAGAATTTCTTAAGTTAATTAGTAAAAAGTGAATTAAATTTAAGTATATCTCATGCTTAAATTGTAGTTTTCGTATGTAAAATATATTAATGAATTTTCAAATTTACAGGCAGTAAACTTTTGCTTATAGTTAATTAATAATAAAGTCCATCAATCTTATAATAATAAATAAATGAAGAGCAATATTTTTAATTTATGTGAAAATGTTTTTATATAAAACTTTAAAATTTCACAACAACATAAAGTTTTAGTTTAAAAGTTTAATTAATTTACAGACTATATCAACAAGTCAATTCAAGAAGAAGATAACTCTGATATTTTTTCATTTATCACTGTTAAAAGTCTTTACTCTATAAAAATAATTATTCAAATAAAAAAATTGTATAAAAATCTATATCAAAGGAATGTTACAAATATTAAGAAATTTAAAAAAAAATAGTCAAAATATCTTGTATTTGTGTTTTCTGTAAGAATCAAATGCTTTCGATAAAAATTATTTATTTATTTTGATGTTATAGACGAATATGACAAACAAAATTTTTATTTAATGATATCTCGAAGAGTGTAAAATATTTTTATTTCTTAAACTAAAATAACTAAATGAGTTTTTTAAAATAAAATACATTTGAAATTGGTATAAAGGTCGCAGCTCATTACTATAAAGTTTCTATTATTGTTATTATTTTAAAATAAAAACTAAAGATGTTGACATAAAGTGAAAATCCCAAGTAACAATCTTTGCTTATTTGTGAAAGTCTGTCAACAATTTTTATTTATTTATCTTATATTCTACAAAAAAAGAAACTTATAGTGCAAAAACTCCATAAATTTAATACGAGATTTTCCATCTTAAAAGATATGTTATATAAAATTATGATTTTTAAATTAATTAATAATTTAATCATATATTAAATTTTATTGTTTTAATCTAAATATATAAAAATTACTATATTCTAATGTCTAAATATAGAAAATAAATTATATTTTATTAATTTAATAAATTCAAATTGTAGGTAAGAAATAATTTTCGTATATTTAGGACGATGTGTAATACAGGAAAAGAAAAATCAGTAAAATTTTATATGCATGAGTAAAAAGAAAAATATATTAGGATAAAAATTTAATAAATAAAAGCTTAATCCTATTCAATTTATAAGATTTATTAAAGCACGATTGAATAGTCAGAAAGTCGAAGGTTTATTGATTGAATTCAAATATTTTTGATGATAAGTGCATCATTTATTCTGAGACTTTCTAGGTTATTTTTCTTCATTGGCGTAGATATAGCCGAAGGTAAACTTTCACTAAAAATTACTTTTCTTCTCCTTATTTTATTTTATTTTAATTTTTTTTTCTTTGGCTCAATCTGATTTTGAATTTCAAGCTTAAATAGGCATCCAATTTATGCAAACAAAGTAACGATTTCCCATACAGTATTCCTCTTATACGGTCAACGCCTTTGTAAAGTAATTGTGGCCATCTCCTTAGAGCCTACAGTTGTTCACTCACTCTGATGAAAATAGAAAATAAGAGATTTAGCTGCAAGGTTTTTCTCAATCATAACCGGAAGATTCATTGATCGCCAGTCAAAAGTTCATGAGGAACAAATCAAATTTCATACAGTTCTAAATCTAATTAAGAAACAATAAAACAATATAATAAAAAATGATATATTGTGTATAAATATCTGTACGACAATTAGAAGAATGTGTAGTAATTTAATTTTTTTCTATTTTTCTCAATTAAATTCTATAATAAAAGCTAATCAATTTGACAATAAATTTTTAATGTTTTTACAATGAAATTATGTATTACACACGGCGTATAATTTCACAAAGTGTAATTTACCGGGACATACCTCTTTACAGGAAAGCAGTGTGCTGCAGATAGTGCGCAGGCGTGCTGTAGAGCGGTGTATATCTTCGCCTTTCACCACAACTAGTAAGCCAGTTAAAGATCGTTCGGCGATGTGGCGAGTCTCTAGCGTTAAACTCACTCAAGTTATACCTGAACAGGCGTGAGGATAATATACAACAACTAATGGAAAGTGCTATAAATGTCGTTCTGCACATTTTTGTGTTTTATGTTTCAGGTAAGAGCAAACATTTTTTTACTTTTTCCTTCAAAAAAAAAATTAATACTTATCGTCTTCAAATTAAATTTCATTTTTCCTATAAATAATTTCTTACTTTTAAAACATAAAATTTAATTATATTTAACTGTTTAAATATTTATTTTTGTATCATTAAGGGTTTTTTTAAACGTAAATAATAATTTTATTAAATATTTATAATTTAAAATTTCTCTTTAAAAGAATATAAAAATGAAATAATTTAATATTTGCTAAATGTACTTGTTGCACTGTAAATTTTATTTTGAAAAAGGAAACATGAAATAAAATATAGATTAAAAAGTTTTGAATAGTTGCAAACAAAATAAAAGCAAACAATGTATATTTTTTTTCTTTAGAAACAGTTGTTTAAAAAGTGAAAAAGAAAATCAAAACAAAATAAACATGTTTATCTCTTCAAACAACTTCCAGTTTGGAAAATATTATTTGGCATTAGAATTTTTAAAGANTATATATATATGTATTATTTAATAAGTAATTTTATTTAAAAGTTTTGCATTACTAATTACAATTTTTTTAATGAAATTCTAGAATGTTTAGCGAAAAATCAACAAGGAAGAGCATTAGCCTTTTCAGTTGAGCCTTCTCAAAATATAGATTTCTATAATACAACAGGAACTGTAATACCATGTTCTGCACATGGAGAACCTGCTCCCACGCTCACCTGGAAGTCTCGTGATGGTAGTGTCGTCACTGATGTACCTGATCTACGTCACGTTAGGCCCGATGGCTCCCTCGTGTTCAATCAGTTCCAACCAGAACAGTACAGACAAGATGTACACGCCACTGTATATTATTGTGTCGCTTCCAATGTTTTTGGTAGCATTGCTAGTAGGGATGTACACGTCAGAGGAAGTAAGTATAACAATTAATTGCATAATGAAGTTTTAAAAAAACCTGCATTTTTTTCATCAGAAGAGATTAACTTATAAATTCCAGGGAAAAAAACTGTCATATGGGACGTTTTTGTGATTTATACATCAATTAATTAATCTAATAACTTAACTTTCTAATATGATATAATGAGATAAAAATTTTATCGAAATATGCTTATAAGATTAATAAATTACATTTAAAAAAAGCGATTATAAAATCATAAAACAAATTTGAACACATTAACAAGTCGTTAATCGGCATTTTTTAAACGTTTCGTTAAAATTGGATTAATAAATTTTGATTAATTTAATAATTATCATTAAAGAGTTTTCAGTTTTTAATTTTTTTCCTTTTTAAAATAAAAAGAGACCAAAGTGATAATTCCAAACGAAATGTTCTGTTATGGAATGTCGAATCGATTTACTGAATGGTACAGAAATGACTTTAGTTATTAATGAAATTTGTTGAGTTAGTACAGATTGCCCAGGTTTGAAGCTCAGTGTTGTTGACCTCACTCTAAACTCTTATAAAACAATTATAATCCAGCTTTATCAATATAATTACATATATTATTAATTTAAATCACAATGCAAACCATTCTTTAATTTAATTATTTTACAATTTATTATTACATTAATACAACGGAGAAGTTATTAAATGTAAAGAGTAGGACAATTTGTACATTAGATATCATAAAGGGTGTTGATAAAAATGTATTTTAAAGTTTATAAACTTTAATGTAATGTAATGTTATAAATATTTATACTTTTTTTCATTTACATATAAAAGAATTTAATGATTATATATATTTTATGGAGAGATGTTTGAGAGATTTTTATCTAAAACAAAATTTATCACCAAGTTTGCATTAAAGTAGAAAATATTCTTACTATAAATCGGTATCGATTCACATATGCAAAAAGAGCTTTTCTTGATTGATTATCGATCATAATCTGATAAAATTATCACATAAGAAATGCATTAGTAGTCAAAAAACGGCATTCTAAATCATCTCTGACGTAAATAACATCGTTTGAGCATTAATTCAGATTAATCGGTGCTTGATATTACCTAGATTTATGGAAATCTATATGCTGATGTAGTAACAATAAAGCTTTACATAAAATTATGTCGTAAAATAAGTTAGTAGCTTTTCCTAAATACAATAATAATAATTGATTCATTAATTTAAAATGCTTTCCAAACTCTCGTGTTTGCTTTTGTCTTAAGCCATTTAATTACTTTATTTGAATTCAGTAAGTACCAAAATAGCTTTAAAAAATATTATTATATAATCCTTTTTCAAGTAACTTTCAAGAGTGATAAATTATGTAAAGATCCATTTTTATATTAAGCAGTTATTATTAAAGATATATAAAGATGAAACCTTTTAAAATACATTTTATAAAGATATATATATATATAAGATATGCGGTGTATATCTTCGCCTTTCAC
>NW_019385002.1:273305-275019 GCF_000671375.1 Centruroides sculpturatus | reverse complement strand
TTGTAATTATTTTAATTATTTTTATTTCCAAACTGATTTTAACCAGTTCTATAGTAAGGTAACATTCCAATAGACAATATGCAAAGCTTTTTTTTCAGTTTACAGCAGTATTTATTACACAAAATTTAAGTAAAGCTTAACATGCCGATCTTGCCCCGATCTCCCCTATACACTATAATTTTATGAATTGGCAGATGTAAATTTATAACTAGATACATAATTTTATTATAATTGTATCGACCGTATATTAAGAAATATAAAAACTATTATGAGTTATATAAGATGATACTGAAATTTTCTTTTTTATCAGTCGAACTATAAGATTTTTCGATGTGTGAATTTGTGATAACTTTCTCGGAAGATAAAAAGTTCCATTAAAAAACAGTACAAAGTATTTTAAAAAATGAAATTAAAGGAAAAAAAGCGAAATATGTTATATGACTTATAAACAAATTCAAGTTTTTGATAAATGATATAAAAAATTATAGATTTAAATTATTATATTTTAAACGAGAAATCTTTTAATAATGGAACTATGATATTTCAACACGCACAACATTCATTTGTTTAATAAAACTTTCATGTACAAAATTGTGATTAATAGTCTTGGATTGGAAATTTATTCATTCCTATTCATTACTTCAATATAAATTTTCAGCAAAAATAATATAACATAGAAAGCATTAAAATATATAAAACGAGCTAATTAATTTCAACTGAATCAAGTATTAACACTTATTTTTTTCACTCATGTAAATAACTTTGCGTAATTATCTTAAAAGTATTGACTCTACCTTTACGGAAAATTTTATTTTTCTTATATAATGCAATTAAAACAGAAAATTATTAACCAAAGTGAACACATTAATGCATCCATTAAACTTGTGTAACGTAATCCTACGGTAATTTTCTTCTTTAAATTTAGATAATAATTTTCATTACATGTATTCACCAACACGTTTCTATGAAAAATACATGTTATTTCTCTAAGAAGTGAAATATATTTGTCGAATCGCTACTGTAAATACCGAGAAAAAATCTTTAAATAGGTTAAAAAAACAAGTTTATATATAGCTATATATACAGGATATATTCAGATTTAAACATGCAAAACTGCATTTACATGTGTATATACATGGATATGAAGCAAGACTGTATAGTTTATATAGTAGAAGTATGCGTGCAATGGGTAAAACCAAAACGTCCAAAATAAGATTGATGAGTACATTAGCAATATGACCAGAATACTTTCTCCCTCAGTTTTTATATCATTCCTATATAAGTTCGTCCTCGTTCAACGGCTACAGTGAACTCAAATATTCATAAAATAATATCGGGTCTTCTGAATGAAAATTCAAATATTCATATATAAGTTAGATAATTGAACCACTAGTCGTATTACAAATTATCTTTCAGAAATTGCATTAATATCGAGTTATGACTGAAATCAATCTAGTATAATAATGATATTAACTAAACTCAGTAACAAAATGGAATTAAGTTGTGATATTCCGATTTATATTCTTACAGTTTACTTTATATAAGAATAGTAATTTTATTTGTAAATATTTAATTATGTATTTTCTTTCATTTCAGATAATTTAATTTGTTTCTTGAAAAATAAAACTATGTAAAGTTAATCTAATTTTATTTCCTGTAAAGTATTTGAATTTCTGTGGTTAATTTTATTATAAAATATATTTATATATTATTT
>NW_019385002.1:262453-271946 GCF_000671375.1 Centruroides sculpturatus | reverse complement strand
TTCAATTTTATAAAATATAAAAATTATTTGATAAAAATTTTAATAAAATGATTTAAATGCAGAAAAAGTTTTTAAAAAATTCAATATTTATGCTATATTTTTAGAAAATATTTAGAAGGATATAAAATAGCTTTTTTGACATTAAAATTTCTTAAACAATAGAAAAATATTTAAAAAACTGGCATGTAAATATCATAAACTTTACTAATACCAGTTCAATCCGACAATATAAATTTGTTCTCTCCCAAATCCGATCTTCTGAATGATTGAAAATCAAAATCTCTTCTGTAAATCCCAAACATATATATATATATATTGATATATATAAAGTGACGTAACAAGAATGATAGTAGATTAAAAAATTATTTTTTTAAATATGTAATACATATTTTTTATAAATAATGAAATGATTCAATTGGTTTATAATAAATGTAAATTTTAAAATATTTAGCTAAAAAAAATATAGTGGGAAAAATTTTTTTTAATTTATTCTAAAATTTATATTCGAAATTTAATAATTTTATGATTATTTCACTTTTTTAAAATTTATTAAAAACTTAATTAAATTAAATATTCTAATGCAATTAAGGAATGAATTATAAGTGAATTAAAATTCTTTAGCAATACAAGAGTGATTTTCTTCATTAATCCTTTAGTTAATTTGAACTTCAATGAATAAAATTCCCATGAGTATAACTCGATCTGAGTTTTTTCTATTTTGATTACTCTTTGACAATAAGCAATTAGAAATACGATAAGAAATATTGACTCTAAATATTTTAATATTTCATTTAGTTATGATATGATTTATCTTTAAAGATGATGTCTTTGTGGTTTTCATACGGTTTCATAAGAGTGTTTGCGTTATCTAAGATCATCACAGTTGATTATGTAAGTGAATATCATATGCATTCTTAATATAGCCTAAAGCGTACATTTAATTTTGTTGATCTATAAAGATAATAACACAAATTTTACTGAATTTAGTATGAAAACACCTTCATTTCTATTGATCAATGAATACAGAATTTTTAGGATTTATGTAATTAAACCCGCAGGAGAAATTAAATTTGTGATAAATAAGTCTTTGAAATCTTTGAAATTACTCCGTTTTTTTAATTATAAATTAAAATAATATTTATAAATTGTAACACTTTTGCCTGCTTTTTAATTTTATTTAATTATTAAACTTCAAGATTTACTGATAGCTCGCTAATATCTTTATATATTTTTTTAATATATTGTTTTTTCAAGAATTTTTTAGCCTTCCACAAAAGAAAAACTAAATTAAGTTTTCTTGGATAACTTCATTTTTCGATATTTTTGTCCACTAATGGTTCGAGATAGTTTTTAGATTATCTTCCTTTGAGGAATTATAACAATTTTTATTCTCAAATTACTGCAAGAAAGAATAAATTTTATACTTTAACATTATTTTATCTATCTAAAACTGGATAAAATAATAAATAAATTTATTTAATACATATATTTGTTAAACTTCGCTAAGTTTAATCCGCGTATAAATATTTCATTTATTATTTGAAAAGACGGTCATTTAATTAATTCCCAACTTCTAAGGCTTCTATAATTTAATTTTATTCTATAAAAACTTTTAAATGTAGAATAAATTATTTAGCTTAATTACGTCAGTAGATTAATGAAAATATATATAAAATTTATTAATAATATTATAAAATCTGACGACGATAGTTTGTTTTTGTTTAGAATTATTTATTCATTATCAATAGTTAAAAAAATAGCTTTTAAATTTCGAATTTCGAAAATATTAGCTTATATATTATTCATATTTTAATAATATATATATATATTATCATATAAATATATGTAAACAAACAAGAATTTCTTTTTTGTTTTTTCTTGTTTTTTTATATTTTTGATTAGAAAAATGTTTTCGTTTCTGATCAATAAAAGTATCTTATGTTAATATAACATATAAATTTCTCTAAAACATTATTTATTTCTCTGTTCGCTTTTCTGTTCTTCGTTTCTGTTTCTGTATTTGACAGATTTCTGCTTAAAATTCATCAAATAAATATATTTCAGTTAATTTATCTTGCATAATAACATAATATATTTTGAATTTTTTATTTTAAATTACTCTATTGGCAATATCTTATGGCAAAAATTTATTATAGAAAAATTATAAAGTATAAAAGCAAGCGTATTTATACTACATATATTTTTCTTAATGGTAATAAATAATAAAGTAATTTTAAAATTCTAATATTTTTAATGTAGGATTTATATTTATTTTTGAAATTTGGTTGTTTTTAAAAACGCATTATAACTAACAATAAAAATAATACATTTGTATTAACTGTTTTAGAAAATATTAGAAAGATTAATTTTGATTATATTAAGTTAAGTGGCTTATATACTTGTATATGATATATTTATTTAGAAAATTTGAAGAATTAATAATTTCTCTTCAATCTTAAATAAATGAAATAATCTTGCAGGATTATAAAGTAAAAATAATTTGCAATACTTCATAGGTTTATGTTTATTAGCGAATTTTTGCAGTTATCATAAAAACAGTACAAAATAATATTTTGATTGATTAAAAATATTAAAATTGACTAAATTTGATTGAAAATACTACTGTATTAATTGACTAAAAAAATACAAACAATAGTATCTTCATTTATTATTTGTCCAATTAATTTTTTCCAATTCTGTAATACTCATATGTTGTAATCCTTAAAACTTTTCATTTAATTTCTCTCTTACATCACATATTTATTTACAGTTTTTCTTGCATTTATTTTTAATCTCGTTCAAAAATTGCATGATATAAAGGCCTTTGTCTTTCTAGTTATTTTTACTTTTCCTCTAGTTTTTGTTCAACTAGTTTTCATTAAAAATCTTACGATTTTATTACTTATATTTAATAGCGGACAACTTGCATAATATATAACTTTTTAATTCTTTCTCTGTCGCCTAAATTTATTGTATGAACTAATGTTAACAAGTATATAGACAATATATAAAGCATTTGTGTTGTACAGTATATCAACATTGTATAACCTTATAGAATCTCCGAAACACTAAACAAATAGATGATATGCAAGGCAAATGCATAGTATATCATCTGTTTAATGTTCCGGTCATTCTATAAGTTCATGTAATACACAAATAACATCTATTGCCGATATAATTTAAGATAATTTAGCCTTTAGATTAAAATATATAACATTAATGTTAATTTATAATAGGTTCTATCAGTTATCATTTCGAAAATTAAGTCAATATCATATATTCATTTCATAAAGCATGAACGTGAAAATGATATAAGTCTTATAGGAATTGGCACCTCCGTTTAGACTTAATTGATACAAAGATAGCATTTGATATATTCTCCTATTACAATGTCATTACAATATAAATTAATGTTTGGAAATATGTTAATTAATTGATAATTACATAATTATTTCATTTAGTATATTCGATAATAATGATATATTTACGTTACACCGTCAAAGATTTTGAGTTATGAAGTGTTATTAGAAATAATTTAATATATTATATTTTTTATATGCAAAATAAATCAATAGCTTCAATTATTTTACATCTACTTATAAAGAATTAAAATTTGTTATATATAAATTTTATGTTATACATTTTTTAAAATACTATTTATTCTGAAAGAAAATAAAGTTCGAAATGCGTGGTTGATTATAGAAATGGTCTGAGACAGTATTAAGGCAAAATGATATCGTTTATTGTTCACGACATTCGAACAATTTCTATTTACTTACATGTAACGCTGAAATCTCAAAATGCCAATTTTGGAACGACAGTAGGCGGATATTTCATCACTTATCACTACAATTTACTTCTCTACTTCGCTGGATTTTCCATTGGAGATTAATAGGCGTGCTCCTTTACATATCCCCAGAGGAAAAATTCCAACAGAGTTAGATCTAGAAATTGAAATGCCCATTTCACATATCTACTTCACCTGATCCATTTCTGTGAAAATCATTCATCCAGTTATACCTAAATTTATATGCTGCGTGTATATGATTCGTAGCTGATGAGATTTCGGAGTTTCAAAAGATCGTACATCTGCATATGAGTAACAAAAAAAAAGGAACAAAAATGATTTTTGTAGCGTAATCGCTATCCGTATAATGAAATTTTAAATTATTTATTTAACTAAGAAAAATAAACAAAGTTCAGAAGTTTATTCTGAAAACTCACAAATAATAAAATATATCAAAAAGTTCACTTTCATTGTTTTTTTTAAATATATTGAACAGTTATAAAATTCTTTATCATNTTATTTAACGCTTATCTCTGCCTTTACTTTATTAAAGGTTATTATGATGCACGTCCATTGTTGCTCTTTCGTAGCGTAAATTATTTAATCTCTGATAAAATTTCTTCCTTTTTTCTTTCTTTATTCTATACATTCAAAACGGTTACAAAATTTAAATTTATCTTGCACATTAATGGATTTTTTTTGAGTATAAAAACGTAACAATTGTCGTATAATTTTTAGATTAAAAATTTTTTCTTTTACATATTTTCTACATATATATAAAAATTTGCATGTATTATCTTTGTCTATAAGTTATGAAATTGTACTAAATATGCCATATTGGAGAGCTAAGTATCACTTAAGATAATATCTAGAAGATATATTAGAATGGTTTGGTAGTAGATGACCTTACATATAATTCTTACAGCATATATTATAGATATGCTTGGCTATATAATAAATAATGTATTATTCTACATATATGTGTGTTTGTATGTGATAGTAGAATATATTTACAGAATAACTCTTTAATCAGAAGATAAAGAAGAGAAAAATCAAGTAGAAATAATGTTATTGACCGTCGATTCTATTAGAGAATAATAAAGTAAATCTTAATGTCTGATGAATTATTGTTACTGTTTTCATTTCATCTATCGTCAATTAGGTCGAAATATTTTATGAAACTACATGAATAAATTCAATTCCTTTATTCTAAACCACTTGTATTGATAATATAATCCGCAATTGAGTCTTACACTCTTTTCTTTGGATTCTTATAATATTTTACTTTTAATATATTAAGAAATTGTGATTTTATTATCAGAAAATGAATAAAAAATATTCATAAATAAAATTATAGATCACGTAATAATAAGTAAATCAGAAAAGTTAATAACATAACTTGAGATTTTGACATTTTAATGCTCAGAATATGTGCAAAAGTTACAAGTTATTAGAACAACTTTATTTCGATATTCAGCCATTGATCAATATCTAACTTTTATGTAATTTCAAATTAATTTCATTTGAAATATTGTTATTTTTTTAAAATTAATAATTTCAATTTTTTATGGATATTTTCTCCGACTTAATGACAAGAAGAAATGGAAAATTATTGAAGTTTTAGAATTTTAATTGATTAAAAATTGGATCAAGGATAATAAAATGAAAATGTATAAAATTATCGATTTTAATATAAAATTATTTATTAAAAATGCATTTATTTATAACGCTTAGCAATAAACTAATTTAATATTTTAACAATATTTTATGTTAAGAAAATACATAATGTTGATAAAAAAATTATTAAACTTTTTATATCCAATTAGTTAAATTAAAAATTAATACAGGTATGATAAAAAGACTATTTATTATTCATCATCAACATTTTTCATCCTTTACTTCATAAGATTTGCAATATATTCTATACACATAGATAAAACTTTCCAGAAGTTGCATTTATAAAATGAAGATAAATGCATTTTTGGAGATTAATGAATATAACCATTATTTAAATCTTCCATCATTGCTTATTATTTATCTCTTGCCTTTTCTCAAATCTTCCTGTAATTTGTCAAGTTTGTGCGAGAGAAGAAATAAGACAGGACATCAAGAAGAAAGAATTACGTTCTCATTTATTTTCATTTCCGGACTGCAAAATGACCGAAACATCGTCTTCCGGTTACTAAACTGAAGAAAGAAAATAAAAGTTTTATCAGCAAGTCTCCGAACACCTGCTCGAAAATATTCAAAAATGACTTTATATAATTATTTAACGCTTATCTCTGCCTTTACTTTATTAAAGGTTATTATGATGCACGTCCATTGTTGCTCTTTCGTAGCGTAAATTATTTAATCTCTGATAAAATTTCTTCCTTTTTTCTTTCTTTATTCTATACATTCAAAACGGTTACAAAATTTAAATTTATCTTGCACATTAATGGATTTTTTTTGAGTATAAAAACGTAACAATTGTCGTATAATTTTTAGATTAAAAATTTTTTCTTTTACATATTTTCTACATATATATAAAAATTTGCATGTATTATCTTTGTCTATAAGTTATGAAATTGTACTAAATATGCCATATTGGAGAGCTAAGTATCACTTAAGATAATATCTAGAAGATATATTAGAATGGTTTGGTAGTAGATGACCTTACATATAATTCTTACAGCATATATTATAGATATGCTTGGCTATATAATAAATAATGTATTATTCTACATATATGTGTGTTTGTATGTGATAGTAGAATATATTTACAGAATAACTCTTTAATCAGAAGATAAAGAAGAGAAAAATCAAGTAGAAATAATGTTATTGACCGTCGATTCTATTAGAGAATAATAAAGTAAATCTTAATGTCTGATGAATTATTGTTACTGTTTTCATTTCATCTATCGTCAATTAGGTCGAAATATTTTATGAAACTACATGAATAAATTCAATTCCTTTATTCTAAACCACTTGTATTGATAATATAATCCGCAATTGAGTCTTACACTCTTTTCTTTGGATTCTTATAATATTTTACTTTTAATATATTAAGAAATTGTGATTTTATTATCAGAAAATGAATAAAAAATATTCATAAATAAAATTATAGATCACGTAATAATAAGTAAATCAGAAAAGTTAATAACATAACTTGAGATTTTGACATTTTAATGCTCAGAATATGTGCAAAAGTTACAAGTTATTAGAACAACTTTATTTCGATATTCAGCCATTGATCAATATCTAACTTTTATGTAATTTCAAATTAATTTCATTTGAAATATTGTTATTTTTTTAAAATTAATAATTTCAATTTTTTATGGATATTTTCTCCGACTTAATGACAAGAAGAAATGGAAAATTATTGAAGTTTTAGAATTTTAATTGATTAAAAATNAAAAATCCATAGCATTTATTAAGATGAAAAAGTGAATGTATTGTACTGTACATATACAAAGAATTTTTAATAATAATTACGTGTAGAAAATTTAATCAAAACTGTTTTCAAATGTTTTTGATAATTATGATAAAGGAATGATTGCATAGTGTAGCTAAGTTAGCATATAACTAAGTTAAAGTTTGATAATGATAAGTTAAAAAATTGCAGTATGCTACAGATATATATAGTCTTTTCTAGGCATACTGTTATAGCTTTTATCATTAACATTTAAATCAGTTATATATAGAAATTCGCTTAAATGTTTCATTAGCATTAATGAATATAGTATTCTGTATGATATTTGGAAAAATAATTTAGTTTTTAGTTTAAAAATAATTTTGTTTAATTATTTTGCATTGTATATGATTACTTGGAAATACAAGTTCAGTACAATTACAATTAAATATCAAAATTATTTTTCAGGGGCATGGATAGTACAAGAGTGGGCTGGCACCCACTCTAAGATTTTCACACTCACCCATCCATTCATCCTGAAATACTTTATTCAAGTCTGCCTATAGTGACCTTATCAAGGGAGTTTTTTTAAAATATGAATTGATTGTTTGCCAAATAATTACATGTTCTCACTAAAATTTTCATTTACATGTCTTACTATAAAATAAATAAGTAAGTTTTAAAAATATTCAAGGATAAATTTTGCTAACAGGTAAACATTATTTTGCTTTTAAACTCGATATATATGTTATATATGAGAAAGTCAAAACTGTGAATTTTTCTTAAAAAGGAATAAAAGTAAAGTTACCGCTTTCTATCTTTCTTTACCTTTCATTTTCTGTATATTTTATGCTGACATTGTAGTAGAAACCTTTCATCCTTAAAGATTGATTGTTTTTGACGATTCTTGAATACTGAGTCGATTCTCGAATCTAGATCGACGAAAAACGAAAATACTTAAAAAGAGAGAAAGAAAATCTGTTTTCTTTTAGATACAAAATGACTTTTCCAACTGAATTGAACAGTTCAAAGGAAACAGATACAGAGTTAAAGAATACTTCCTTCTCAAAGGAGAGATTTTCTCAAGAATACAATTTGAGATTTAGATGTCCTATTATTATGCTTAATATGTGGCATAACCATTATTAAATTCCAGAATAAGAAAGAATCTAGGATTTGGAACAAAAATCCTTTATATATGACAATGCTATAAATCTTATTTATCTGTTGCATATATTTACCATACAAGAATCTAATACTTCCTCTTCCATATCCTTACTGTTTAATATTAATTTTCATAAATATATTTATCAANTTCTTTCCTAATCGGTTTATATTTATATATTTATAAATTTAATATAGATTTTTTTTTATTTTATTGCCTTTTGTTTAATCGTTTCGCTCCTTCTTATTGATATTCACGTTATAGAACAAAATAAACTAGGAAAATTGCAAATTCGTATCTTAAGATTTAAAAGAGGAAAACTGTTTTCTCTAAAGATAAAGATACATAGAGAAAAGGGGAAAAAATAATGAATAAGTCATAAATTTATAGAAATAAAAACCTCACAGAATTATTTTTATCAGCTTTATTAATCAGAATTTTGGTGGAAAAATAACATTTTTTGAATACATTTAAATGTTAGTGTTGCTGTTAAAATAAATGAGGTAAATATACGACGCATTTTATAACGAAACAAAAGATTTTGTGAACTGATATCTAAAAATAAATGATCCAATAATAATAATGCGTAAGCCTATTCAATTAAACAAAAGGCTATAACTGGAGATAAACGAAGGGAATCGCTATAGCGAATACTTCCAAAATCTACCATCTGTGTGTCCCATCATTACCTACAAATCGACGAAAGTTACGTGAAGAGAAAGACTAAATGACAGTGAAAATCTGTTCTGACGTGACCATGCATAGATATAGTCTGTAAATAAAACTGTAAGGTTACATTCTGGAAAATATTTCACTCGTTTTATTACATCGAACGCAGAGAAAATTCTACTTCATTCGTTATTATTATTCCACAAATTACCTCAATAGTCTTTTGTTAATTTCCATAGCTTTAATATGAGGCAACGGATCAGCAATATATCATTGAGCTGAAAGGATGTGTTAAAGCGTGAGATTATTTAGTAGGATCATAAATGTTACAATCAAGTCTAGAGTCTAACTTTATAAATTAATATATATGAGATATTTATAATTTCTATTCTATCTGACTATTGTAAGTTATATCATTTCAGTATAAAAATTATATAAAGTTAGACTCTAGACTTGATCTTTAAACATATATATATATATA